>NW_027457209.1:122500-158595 GCF_040206685.1 Ascaphus truei | reverse complement strand
GCTGTGTTGTGTGTGTGTGTGTGTATAGAGCTGCTGTGTTGTGTGTGTGTGTGTGTGTGTGTATAGAGCTGCTGTGTTGTGTGTGTGTGTGTGTATAGAGCTGCTGTGTTGTGTGTGTGTGTGTGTGTGTATAGAGCTGCTGTGTTGTGTGTGTGTGTGTGTGTGTGTATAGAGCTGCTGTGTTGTGTGTGTGTGTGTATAGAGCTGCTGTGTTGTGTGTGTGTGTGTGTGTGTATAGAGCTGCTGTGTTGTGTGTGTGTGTGTGTATAGATCTGCTGTGTTGTGTGTGTGTGTGTGTGTGTATAGAGCTGCTGTGTTGTGTGTGTGTGTGTGTGTATAGAGCTGCTGTGTTGTGTGTGTGTGTGTGTGTGTGTGTGTGTATAGAGCTGCTGTGTTGTGTGTGTGTGTGTGTATAGAGCTGCTGTGTTGTGTGTGTGTGTGTGTGTATAGAGCTGCTGTGTTGTGTGTGTGTGTGTGTATAGAGCTGCTGTGTTGTGTGTGTGTGTGTGTGTGTGTGTGTGTGTATAGAGCTGCTGTGTTGTGTGTGTGTGTGTGTGTGTGTGTGTGTGTATAGAGCTGCTGTGTTGTGTGTGTGTGTGTATAGAGCTGCTGTGTTGTGTGTGTGTGTGTATAGAGCTGCTGTGTTGTGTGTGTGTGTGTATAGAGCTGCTGTGTTGTGTGTGTGTGTGTATAGAGCTGCTGTGTTGTGTGTGTGTGTGTGTGTGTATAGAGCTGCTGTGTTGTGTGTGTGTGTGTGTGTGTGTATAGAGCTGCTGTGTTGTGTGTGTGTGTGTGTGTGTATAGAGCTGCTGTGTTGTGTGTGTGTGTGTGTGTGTATAGAGCTGCTGTGTTGTGTGTGTGTGTGTGTGTGTATAGAGCTGCTGTGTTGTGTGTGTGTGTGTGTGTGTGTATAGAGCTGCTGTGTTGTGTGTGTGTGTGTGTGTGTGTATAGAGCTGCTGTGTTGTGTGTGTGTGTGTGTGTGTGTGTGTGTGTGTATAGAGCTGCTGTGTTGTGTGTGTGTGTGTGTGTGTGTGTGTGTGTATAGAGCTGCTGTGTTGTGTGTGTGTGTGTGTGTGGGCCGTCACTCCGCCTCAGGCCAATGAGAGGTGTGCGGGGGGCGGGCGACCCAAGGGACCAATGAGATTTCCCCTAGGGACACCGGACATCCAGGCAGGCAAACATACAGTGCTTTCACTAATATAGAATAAGACTAGCTGAGAGACCCGGCGTTGCCCGGGATGTAATGTTCCCGTTCCTCTCTCTCCTCCCCCCTCTCTCTGTTTGTCCCCCATTCACATCAATCCAGTCCCCCCCCTCCCTCCCTCCTTTACAGCATCATGAGGGGGGGGGCAGTGGACAGGAGGGGGGGGCAGTGGACAGGAGGGGGGGGGCAGTGGACAGGAGGGGGGGGGCAGTGGACAGGAGGGGGGGGGCAGTGGACAGGAGGGGGGGGGCAGTGGACAGGAGGGGGGGGCAGTGGACAGGAGGGGGGGGCAGTGGACAGGAGGGGGGGGGCAGTGGACAGGAGGGGGGGGGCAGTGGACAGGAGGGAGGGGGCAGTGGACAGGAGGGGGGGGCAGTGGACAGGAGGGGGGGGCAGTGGACAGGAGGGGGGACGCAGTGGACAGGAGGGGGGACGCAGTGGACAGGAGGGGGGGGCAGTGGACAGGAGGGGGGCAGTGGACAGGAGGGGGGGGGCAGTGGACAGGAGGGGGGGCAGTGGACAGGAGGGGGGGGGCAGTGGACAGGAGGGGGGGCAGTGGACAGGAGGGGGGGGCAGTGGACAGGAGGGGGGGCAGTGGACAGGAGGGGGGGGGGGCAGTGGACAGGAGGGGGGACAGGAGGGGGGACGCAGTGGACAGGAGGGGGGGGCAGTGGACAGGAGGGGGGGGCAGTGGACAGGAGGGGGGGGCAGTGGACAGGAGGGGGGGGCAGTGGATAGGAGGGGGGGGCAGTGGACAGTGACACACACACACACACACACACACACACACACACACACACACCTCAGTTGATGCGCCCTTTCTTTAGTTCCGTTTGGCGCCGGAGGTGGGGAGCGACACCTACCTGTACTTCGGGCGCCGCCACCGTCTGATTCGGCGCCGCGAGGGAGGAAGGGGAGCCGCCATCTTACGCGCCGCGTGGCAGCTGCGGGAAGCGAGGTGATTTGGAGCGGGGAGGGGGGAGAGGTGATTTGGAGCGGGGAGGGGTGATTTGGAGCGGGGAGAGGTGATGCCGCTGGGGAGGGGGAAGAGGTGATGCCGCTGGGGAGGGGGAAGAGGTGATGCCGCTGGGGAGGGGGAAGAGGTGATGCCGCTGGGGAGGGGGAAGAGGTGATGCCGCTGGGGAGGGGGAAGAGGTGATGCCGCTGGGGAGGGGGAAGAGGTGATGCCGCTGGGGAGGGGGAAGAGGTGATGCCGCTGGGGAGGGGGAAGAGGTGATGCCGCTGGGGAGGGGGAAAAGGTGATTTGGAGAGGGGAGAGAGAGGTGTGTGTGTGTGTGTGTGTGTGTGTGTGTGTGTGTGTGTGTGTGTGTGTGTGTGTGTGTGTGTGTGTGTGTGTGTGTGTGTGTGTGTGTGTGTGTGTTATTTTTTTTGGACCTTTGGCCCGTCACTCCGCCTCAGGCCAATGAGAGGTGTGGGGGGCGGGCCAAGGGGGTGGTGTGAGTGTGTGAGGCCAATGAGAGGTGTGCGGGGGCGGGCGGGCCAAGGGACCAATGAGATTGCCGCTAGGGACACCGGACATCCAGCAGGCAGGCATGCATGCATGCAGGCAGGCAGGCAAACATACAGTGCTTTCACTAATATAGTATAAGATTAACTTTATTATATTTGTTGTTGTCATTATTATTATTGTTTACTGTTAGCTGGAGTATGGCTCACCCAAGAACCACTTCCCCCTGTATGGGGGTCAGACATAGTGCAGACTTGACCCCTGACATTTATAAAAAGATGTTGGAATATGTGACACTGCTGCTTAATAAACACAAACACAGGCGCGCCATGTATTGTTCTGACATTGGTTTATTACACAGAGACACGTCTTTATAGAGGGTTGTCACACTAACAGCCTGGAAGGGGTTAATGCAGGGTCACCAGCCCAGCCCCCCTCTCCTATGATTGGTTGCTGCTCTCGTACAGGAGCCGCGATTGGTCCCCTGTCAATGTCAGAAAAGGCGCGCCAGTTTTGCTGTCTCCATGGCGACCATGGCGGCCGCCGGAGATCGGCCTGCAGCGCGGCCCGGCTTCCAGGTTACCTCCCCGCCGGTGAAGATGTTAGCGGGGCGGCTGAGGGAATGCGTGCGGCGGCGGCCCGGTTCCTTCTGGCTGGAGAAAGGAGCCGGCGGGCTGGAGGTGGGCCTGGTGTGGATGCAGGGCCGGGTGCTGCACGTACGGCCCGAGCGCGGCGTCACCGTGCGGCTGAGCGACGACACTCACACCTTCACCGTGTGCGGGGCCGACCGGGTGCCCAAGGGCAAGCCCTGCCTGCAGCCAGGTAACCGGGGGGTCCGCACGCCCTGCCTGCAGCCAGGTAACCGGGGGGGTCCGCAAGCCCTGCCTGCAGCCAGGTAACCAGGGGGTCCGCAAGCCCTGTCTGCAGCCAGGTAACCGGGGGGTCAGCAAGCCCTGCCTGCAGCCAGGTAACCGGGGGGGTCCGCAAGCCCTGCCTGCAGCCAGGTAACCGGGGGGTCCGCAAGCCCTGCCTGCAGCCCGGTAACCGGGGGGGTCCGCAAGCCCTGCCTGCAGCCCGGTAACCGGGGGGTCCGCAAGCCCTGCCTGCAGCCAGGTAACCGGGGGGGTCAGCAAGCCCTGCCTGCAGCCAGGTAACCGGGGGGGTCAGCAAGCCCTGCCTGCAGCCAGGTAACCGGGGGGGGGTCCGCAAGCCCTGCCTGCAGCCAGGTAACCAGGGGTCCGCAAGCCCTGCCTGCAGCCAGGTAACCGGGGGGGTCCGCAAGCCCTGCCTGCAGCCAGGTAACCGGGGGGGGTCAGCAAGCCCTGCCTGCAGCCAGGTAACCGGGGGGGGGGTCCGCAAGCCCTGCCTGCAGCCAGGTAACCGGGGGTCCGCAAGCCCTGCCTGCAGCCAGGTAACCGGGGGGTCCGCAAGCCCTGCCTGCAGCCAGGTAACCGGGGGGGTCCGCAAGCCCTGCCTGCAGCCACGTAACTGGGGGGTCCGCAAGCCCTGCCTGCAGCCAGGTAACCGGGGGGTCAGCAAGCCCTGCCTGCAGCCACGTAATCGGGGGGTCCGCAAGACCTGCCTGCAGCCAGGTAACCGGGGGGTCCGCAAGCCCTGCCAGCAGCCAGGTAACCGGGGGTCCGCAAGCCCTGCCTTCAGCCACGTATTTGGGGGGTCCGCAAGCCCTGCCTGCAGCCAGGTAACCGGGGGGGTCCGCAAGCCCTGCCAGCAGCCAGGTAACCGGGGGGTCCGCAAGCCCTGCCTGCAGCCCGGTAACCGAGGGGTCCGCAAGCCCTGCCTGCAGCCCGGTAACCGGGGGGTCCGCAAGCCCTGCCTGCAGCCAGGTAACCGGGGGGTCAGCAAGCCCTGCCTGCAGCCAGGTAACCGGGGGGGTCCGCAAGCCCTGCCTGCAGCCAGGTAACCGGGGGGGGTCAGCAAGCCCTGCCTGCAGCCAGGTAACCGGGGGGGGGTCCGCAAGCCCTGCCTGCAGCCAGGTAACCGGGGGTCCGCAAGCCCTGCCTGCAGCCAGGTAACCGGGGGGTCCGCAAGCCCTGCCTGCAGCCACGTAACTGGGGGGTCCGCAAGCCCTGCCTGCAGCCAGGTAACCGGGGGGTCAGCAAGCCCTGCCTGCAGCCACGTAATCGGGGGGTCCGCAAGACCTGCCTGCAGCCAGGTAACCGGGGGGTCCGCAAGCCCTGCCAGCAGCCAGGTAACCGGGGGTCCGCAAGCCCTGCCTGCAGCCAGGTAACCGGGGGGTCCGCAAGCCCTGCCTTCAGCCACGTATTTGGGGGGTCCGCAAGCCCTGCCTGCAGCCAGGTAACCGGGGGGTCCGCAAGCCCTGCCTGCAGCCAGGTAACCGGGGGGTCCGCGCGTGGCTATCACTGTCCTGCCTCACACGGGAGGAGGGCGCCATGATTTCTTCTCCCGCCCCCTAAACAGCAACACCAGCCTCTCACCCTCTCACCCTCTCGCGTCACCTAGATAGAAGCCAGGCAGATCACACTGGTTTTCTATGAATCGCAACTGATTTTAAAGTCCTGTTTATATCAGCAGTCAGGTCTGATATAAAACAGTAGTAATGTTTCCACCGCCAGTGTATGCAGTGCTGTACATAGAATGTTTGCAGGCGCGAGCCGCTACCCCATAGAGCTTACAATCTATGTCTGAAGCACTTATTCCCATGACCTGTTATTTGTAATTTATATGATTGTCACATGTATTACTGCTGGGAAGCGCTATGTACATTTAATGGCGCTATATAAAAAAAGACATTTGTAGCCCTTTTTCTGACACTCTAAGCGACTTCGGGTAACTGCGCGCACCTGCGGCTCCAGGAGATCTGAGCCTCCGCTAGCTGGGAGCCTGGGGTAACACTTATTAGCGCAGCGCCTCCACTTACCCAGGATCACCGTCATGTAAGATTCCCCTGGGCAAGAAACACACCGATACAATGCGTGCAACCAACTTTACTATGTGCAATAATAAACTTATACTCTATATGAACCGTGGCAATAACCCAATATGCATACACTTATCTTATAACACTATACTTATACTCTATCATACCCTAACACCGCTAACGGATAATGTCCTTCTAACATCAGTGGCTCGGCCACACCCCTAGGGAATATTGTCCTGTACAATAGTGGCTCAGCCACGCTCTTATGAGTGTCTCTATCCCGTCACCGCGTGCCCCACACACCGTGTCCGTGTAATAGTACGATAGCGGTGTGTACTCGCTAGTGTCTCCCTATAGTTATGCCTAAGGCGGGATCAGCGCCTGTTGACCGGTGTTGGTGCACTTGACGTATCTACTACCTTCCGGTCACGGCGGTGACCGGTAATACTTGGAAAAGGATCAGCCGAATCCTTGCTTGTCTGGGATGTCCGCAGTGCAGCTGTCTGGTCCCAAGCAGCTCACCAGCAAACCTGCTCCGCACGCTTGTCCCTAACTGTGTACACAGTAAGGTGACTGATCGCTAGCACTATGGCCGTCCCTGCAGCACAGCAGCACACTGTGACTCAGGGGTTTCTCCTAAGGGCCTGCGGGGTAAAGCTAGCCTATGCAGGCGGGTCACGGACCCCCTGCACGCATACACCCTCCTCCGTTACCTTCCAGATCCCCTCTGACTAGCCTCTCCCCCACGCTTCCCTTTCCTCCTCCCGTAATTCTAGCCTTCCGATTGGCTCCTCAAGTCAGGTGACTGCCCAGGAGCTCATGGGAGTTGTAGTTCCTCAGCGGAGCTTCTCTGCCTTGAGCTGCACAGACTCACAGCTATTGCATCAGCGCAGACCTCCACATGACTCTCCTGAACAGTCAAAACACCAACTGAACACACATATGAGGCTCCTACCACATCCCTACACATACATCTATTATTTGGTGCCTGCGGCACAGGGAGATAACGTGACTTGCTCAAGGTCACAAGGTATGGGGGGGGGGGATTGAGTGTGTGTGGGGGGGGATTGAGTGTGTTTGTGTGTGGGGGGGGATTGAGTGTGTGTGTGTGGGGGGGGGGATTGAGTGAGTGTGTGTGTGGGGGGGGATTGAGTGTGTTTGTGTGTGGGGGGGTGTGTGTTTGTGTGTGGGGGGGATTGTGTGTGTTGGGGGGGGAGATTGAGTGTGTGGGGGGGATTTTGTGTGTGTGGGGGGGGGGGATTGTGTGTGTGTGGGTGGGGGATTGAGTGTGTGTGGGGGGGATTGAGTGTGTGTGGGGGGGGGTTGAGTGTGTGTGTGGGGGGGGGTTGAGTGTGTGTGTGGGGGGGGGGTTGAGTGTGTGTGTGGGGGGGGGGGGTTGAGTGTGTGTGTGGGGGGGGGGTTGAGTGTGTGTGTGGGGGGGGGTTGAGTGTGTGTGTGGGGGGGGGGTTGAGTGTGTGTGTGGGGGGGGGGTTGAGTGTGTGTGTGGGGGGTGGGTTGAGTGTGTGTGGGGGGGGATTGTGTGTGTGTGGGGGGATTGAGTGTGTGTGTGTGTGTGTGGGGGGGGGATTGAGTGTGTGTGTGGGGGGGGGATTGAGTGTGTGTGTGTGGGGGGGGGTTGAGTGTGTGGGGGGGGGATTGAGTGTGGGGGCGGGGATTGAGTGTGTGTGTGGGGGGGGATTGAGTGTGTATGTGTGTGGGGGGGATTGTGTGTGTGTGGGGGGGGGATTGAGTGTGATTGGGGGGATTGAGTGTGTGCGTGGGGGGATTGAGTGTGTGTGTGTGGGGGGGGGAATTGAGAGTGTGTGTGTGTGGGGGGGGATTGTGTGTATGGGGGGGGATTGAGTGTATGTTTGTGTGGGGGGGATTGAGTGTGTGTGTGTGGGGGGGATTGAGTGTGTGCGGGGGGGATTGTGTATGGGGGGGGATTGAGTGTGTTTCTGTGTGGGGGGGGGGTGTGTTTGTGTGTGGGGGGATTGTGTGTGTGTGGGGGGATTGAGTGTGTGTGTGTGTGTGTGGGGATTGTGTGTGGGGATTGTGTGTGTGTGTGTGTGGGGGGGGGGAGTGTGTGTGTGTGTGGGGGGGGATTGTGTGTGTGTGTATGTGGTGTGTATGTGGTGATTGATTGAGAGAGAGAGTGTGTGTTGTATTGCAGTGGTGCGCAAACTGGTGGGGGGCAATAAGGCGCAAGATTTAGGGGGGCGCAGGCGACGTGCGGCGAAATCTGGGTGCGCGGGCCGGCAGACGCTTTGCGCGGGAGGACGAAAAAGCTGTACGCGATGGGCGGCCAATAAGATGTGCACGGGCGGGCAGCCGAAGATGTGTGCGGGTGGCTGAACAAGATAGTGCAGGTGGCGGCCTCGTGATGGTGTGTGCGCACGCGCAGGGGCTTCGGAGGTATGGGGAGGAGCACGCCCGAGCACGGTGAAGTCAAACGCCCCTCCCGGTGTCTGCCCTGCAATAGCGCTGTGTTCCTGCTCTCCTCCGCTGGCAACCTGCTTCGCTGCGATCCTCTGCGAGGGAAAGGGTCGGCTGCCACTGTATCAATCACACTATGAATGTACAGAAATAATAAAAAAAAGTGAAAACATTGAAAACGGAAAAAATAAATAATAATAATGTAGGTAGGAGTGTGGATGACAATGGGGATAGCAAGCCAAAGAGCAGGGAGGGGAAGGTAGAAACAAAAGGGGGGATAGGGAAGGGAGGTAGCAAAGAGGTGGATGAATGCCCCCCAAAAGTATTGCCTTTGTGCACGTACGCTCTCCCAAGCTCGGCGCTTGGGGAGACAAACAAAATTGACTTTGAAGTGCGCTCAGCAGAAGTCAATGCACACACACAGCCACACACACACACACAGCCACACACACACACACACACATACAGCCACACACAGACACACACACACACACACACACAAACACACAAATAGCCCCGATCCACGCTTGCAAAATGATGCAGGACACCCTGCGCTCATGCTTGGAGAGTTGGTGATGTCACCGCTCTCAGCGGCAGCGTGGACGCAGCCTAATTTTGCAAGCGCGAGCTGTTGAAATATGTAAGTATTTATAGACATATTTGGATTTATATTGTATACCGTTTAATAAAGGTTTTTTTTTTTTTCATGTGATTTTGATTACGTCAGGCAGGGGGGGCCCGAGAAATTTTATGGATGAAAAGGGGGGCTCGGCATAAAAAGTTTGCTCACCCCTGCACTAAGCTGCGCTTTCAGCTCATAGACCTCACATTATAAACGTGTAATTATAGTCTCACCTTAATGTAGTGTAAAAGAAAATGATGTACAGATTTGGTCGCATCTATTAACGCAGGTTAACAGTGGCAGAACGTTAACGCAGCTCTATTTGAACAAATGGCACAGCGCTATATTTCTTAAATGGGTGCAATTTATTGCATTATTTGTGTAATCTTATCAGGTGGTACAGGCATACCCCGCATTCACGTACACAATGGGACCGGAGCATGTATGTAAAGTGAAAATGTACTTAAAGTGAAGCACTCCCTTTTCCCCACTTATCGATGCATGTACTGTACTGCAATCCTCATATACGCGCATAACTGATGTAAATAACACATGTGTAGCAGTCTCTATAGTCTCCCCGCTTGTCACAGCTTCGGTACAGGTAGGGAGCCGGTATTGCTGTTCAGGACGTGCTGACAGGCGCATGCGCGAGCTGGCGTTTGCCTATTGGGTGATATGTCCTTACTCGCGAGTGTACTTAAAGTGAGTGTCCTTAAACCGGGGTATGCCTGTACACTTGTACAGGAAATCCTAAAGTTGATGTCCCTGGGGCAGCTGAGGGATTTTCACCCATTCAGTCCTGGAGGGTCCTGCACCCCCCTCCTGCATTTCCTAATCATGTGTTCGCTCCTTAGGCCTCGGATATTTTATTTATTTATCAAATGTTTTACCAGGAAGGAAGCAATACTTGAAAATGAGAGGTAACTCTCAATGTATGTCCTGGGCACAGAGTTATGATGACAGATACATGGTTACAAATCCATAGTTACATTAAGTGAACATGGTATACATTATATACAAGACATTGCATGCACAGTTAGAGATAATATATATATTATAGGCGCATGTAACCGTTACAGACCAGATTAAAATGTGAGACAGCCTTAGTTTTGAAAGAACTTAGACTGGTGGCATCTGCAAGAGTCTCTGGTAGGTTGTTCCAGTTTTGGGGTGCACGGTAAGGCCGTGATTATACCCGAAGCGGCGGAGCGCAGAACGTTGTGCGCCACCAAAACAAATAAAAGTTTTCCTATGAGCGCACACTAAGAATGGGTGACCAACGAGGCGGCCAAGTGCGCAAATTTTCGAACAGATCCAAGAATTTTATTTTCTGGAGCGATGGCCGCGTCATGTGAGCGGTTCAGCCAATGAGCGTGAACCACTCACGTGACATCATGGCCTCGCCTCCCGATGCCTCCTGCCTGCAGTGCAAGTTTCGGGCAGCGCATCGCACGGAGGTAGCGTGCGTGTCCCGCCGCCGGTGGTATAATGAAGGCCTATGAGGAGGAGCGGACGGATACTTTGTTGAACCTTAGGACCATGAGCAGTCTGTTGGAGTCTGATCTCAGATGATAAGTGCTGACGTGGTAGGGGTGAGGAGCTTGTTCAGATAGGTGGGTAGCTTGCCGAGAAAGTATTTGAATACACAGACCCCCACCAACGCGGCTCGAAACGCGTTGGTGGGGGTCTGTATACCCCGTAATGTAGCTGTATTTTTTTGTGGTTTCCATTAAAATAGTCTTTTTTTATGGGCACACGCTCTCCTGGATTTCATTCAACCTTTTTTTACTTTCCCGAGTATTAGTGCCTGCTTTTTCCTTTTGCTTCGTGTCAAGTCATCCAGAAAAAACGGAAGCACGCCCCCTACTGTGAAAGAAGAAAACTGCACAGCCAAAAGGACATTACCAACTCTAACTGTGAGTTATTTTATCACAAGCACATTCTCCATTCTGACATTATATGCTGGGACACTTTATTGTGTGGCCCCTTACTACAGTGCTCGTGGGGGCCCTAGCCCACTAGTCAGATTACAATGGAGCAGTGATTAATACATGATTGTTCTGTGTCCTATGGATTGGCTATCCCTTATCCATTATCCAGGGGCTTTTCATTTCGGGAATCATTATATACATTTATTGAACGTTACAATTTTTGTACTACATATTTTGAGGCTTTTTTTCAGAGCACCACACATTTTTTCCATTTTTCTATGAAAAGTGGAAAGGCCGGGGACACTTTAACTTTCACATGTTATAATGCCTGGCCCCTGGCTTATGGTGCCAGGTAGCTGCCAGGGGCCCACCGTTCCAGTGGTAACCTTTATTGTATAGCCTGGTTACCCCCTTTATCGTATAGCCTGGCACCCCCTTTGGAGGGAAGTATTATCGAAATGGGGGGGTCCCAGAGTTGAAATGAATGCGGTTCAGCTTGGGGAGACCCTCTGCTTCAATCCTGTTTTAAATTTTTTTTTTTTATAAAAAGCGTGTGACTTGCTCCTTCAGAATACTGATTTTCATGTTCAGTTAAAGCCTTAACAAGAAAAAAATGGGTGTATATAGCGCTAAAAAATCTTGTGCAGTGACAATAATGTTATAATGTGATAGTGCACACAATAAAATATAAATATATAATAATAAACTTAGGCTGCCAGGTGATACCAACTCCAAGACAGGTTGGAAAAACAAGACAAATAATAAACAATACAGACCGGCGCCAATTAGTCCAAGGTGATACTAATGTCCAGCACTGAAAGAGTCTCAGAATAGTAGATAGCTGCAGTAGTATCTTCACAGCTTGTCTTCAATGATTGGACTCCATATGTATGTGCATGGGAGAAAAAATAGACAAAGAAAACATATCATAGTGCAGTATGCAAACAACCAAACATGCAGGACAAACAGGACAAGACAAACACTACATAAAACAGGCTCACCCCCTGAAGAAGTGCGCATGCGCACGAAACGCGTTGGGCAGATTTGCATTTTGAGTGTGGCAGAGGACTGGTAGTGACTGCGGGAGCCTTGCAGCCAAGTGAAAGGAAATTCGGCGATTGCACCCGCCTCCTAGCAGCGGATTTCCGGATTGAGCTTGACAGACAGCACCAGGAGCTCCACGAGATCCGTCAAGCCGCGTGGTGTGACGTGCTTCTGGTCACGGAGAGAGAGAGATCCCTGGAGGTCTGAGGACTGAAAAAACGGAGCTGCTGCCGGTTACCATCTATCCTTACACCCCTGCTTATGTCCTGTGGCAGTACTGTAAGTAGGATTCCGGTTTTTACCCACCGGATCCCACGTGTGCTACCTCATCATTTTCATTTTAATTGTGTTAATAAATACTTTATTGTAGGATTAGTCAGCCTTGCCTGTTTTATGTAGTGTTTGTCTTGTCCTGTTTGTCCTGCATGTTTGGTTGTTTGCATACTGCACTATGATATGTTTTCTTTGTCTATTTTTTCTCCCATGCACATACATATGGAGTCCAATCATTGAAGACAAGCTGTGAAGATACTACTGCAGCTATCTACTATTCTGAGACTCTTTCAGTGCTGGACATTAGTATCACCTTGGACTAATTGGCGCCGGTCTGTATTGTTTATTATCGGTTAAAGCCTTACTTCACAAATGTAGTAAAGTGCTTTAAAACATTTTTTTGATTTCAACCTTCCCCAGCGATCGCATCTGTCTATCTAAACCTTGTGTCGCCCTGCTCCTTACTTCCCTTCTCCTTTCCCACTCAACCTGTCTTCACCAACCTACTAACACTTCTCTACCTCCTTTGATACCTAACCTACCAAGTCCTACTTCACGTCCCCCTTCACTCCACTTCCAGTCACCACTCCCACTATCTAACTTGCACATTTCTATAGCTTTCTGATTTCCTCACTTCTCCACATTTATTCTTCTTTCTTTCTAGCTCCCTACTTCCTCTCCTCCTTGCTCTCCCCTCTACCACTTCCTTACTACTTGCTGCATCCCTACCCCACTTTAAATTCAAGTCTACTTCCTTACTCCTTCTTATAGTATTGTCTCCTTAAATGTCTCCACTTCGGCTTATTTCCTCTCATCTACTTGCTTTTATCCTCTTACTAACTCCCTCTCTATCACTCACCCTGCCCTTACTCGCTTAATGGTTCTGCCGCTACGGCGCTATACTAATTCCCTTCCTGTATGTCTTTCTATTCTTCCCAGACGCAAAATTCAAAAAGCCCGCGTCGGGCCGGTGAGATGACTAATCCAGGCCTGCGCGGGTCATCCGGCGCATTCTGGACGCCTTGATGGGCTTACGGCTGTCCTTGGTCTTGCTGGTGACGTCATCTGGTCGCGCCGGTGGGAGCTGGTTCCGCGCCACCTCCAAGATGGCGCCGCTCCTTCCGGGGCACAGCTGTGATGCGTATCCGGGGGGCGGCCATTTTGGAAGACGTCTCTCACCAGTGCGGAGGTGCGTGCGCCCGCTCCTGTTTCCCGCTCACCGCTCTCTTCCTGCTACTGTGGATTCCCGCCTTCTAGAGCTGCTTCGCCATCTTGTGTCGGGGGCCGCCATCATCAGAAAGGTAGGCCGCAAATTTTCTCACCAGGGATTCAGTTTTAGCGCAGGTTGCTTGATCACTGGACATCTGTAGTTGGGGTGTCGGGGATCACCGCTCTTTCACTCGGGGGTGAGTTTCTTTATTTGGTGACAGCTTCACCGTGGCCGGGGACCAGACCTCAAGTAGGGGGACGAGAACTGGAGGAGAAGCAAAGAAACACAGGTTGCTGAGGCCATGACACCGAGGGATTAGCCTGATACACTACAGGGGTGAACAAAGCCGGGACAGACTCTGGTTATGCATAGTATATGTTAGGTTTTATTAATTCAAGCTCAGGAAGAGCGAGGCAGGAGTGGGGGGGAGTGACCTGCTTCAAAAATCCGCATGGGCCACGCACTAGGGGGGAGGAGGGTGGATCTCCTGGGCCCTAGTGAAGTCCTTTGGGACTGGACGCGGTGGGTGAATGAACTTCATCCCACGTTTCCTCCGGACGGTTGGAGAGGAGTCCAGCTTCCCAAAGGCGGTGATAGAATTCTACTGTCTTTTGTCTTGTCTAGTGTTTGTTGTGTCCCCCCAGGTGTACCCTCTTGTGTGCTCCCCCTTGTGTATTGCTGTAGGTGGTGAAGTGAGGTATTGCAGTTCGAGAAGAAGAGGAGGTCGGGATTGTGGTCCAGGTGCATCAATCAAGAACAGATATCGGCAGCAAAGTCATCTCATACTTTTAAATGAGTAAGGAACTCAGGCTAGTATCACATAACATTAAGGGGTTTAACAGCCCGGTTAAACGCAGAATCGCCTTCCGAGATTATAAGCGTAAAGGGGCAGAAATTCTGTTTCTGCAAGAAACACACTTCTCTCAAGACAACTACCCCAAATTCCTGGATAAGGACTACCCAACACACTTTTTGTCTTCCGCGAAAGTCAAAAAAAAAGGGGTGGCCATACTAATTCATAAAAGAATACCGTTCGTACCCGATAGGACTTTCAAAGATAAAGAGGGCAGATTCCTCATAGTAAGAGGTGCAATCCAAGGGTTCCCAATTACTCTAGCAACAATATATGCCCCTAATGAGACGGCCCCCGTTTTTTTCTCTACCTTCTTTGGGAAACTCAACAAAGTGGCCAGAGGTAATATCATTGTCGCTGGAGACTTGAACAGGGCACTACGGGAGGACCTTGACAGATGTTCATCCACTAATATTACACACAGATCTGACATACTAACAATTAAAAAAGGGTTACGTGACTGCCAACTACTCGACATCTGGAGGGAACAACACCAGAGACTGAGAGAATACACCTTCTACTCACACCCACATGACACATATAGCAGGATAGATTACTTCCTTGTATCCAACAGAATGGTCCCTGGGGTCTCTCGCACCGAGATCCATGATATTTCATGGTCAGACCATGCATCTATAGAGCTGCGGTGCACACTAATCCCACTAGACAGACCTAGAGCGAACTGGAAACTAAACGAAATCTTGCTGAAAATCCCAGCCCTACAGGTGGAAATTGGGGAAAAGCTCACACAATACTTCGAGGAGAATGAGGGGAGTGTGGCTACGCACTCCAGACTGTGGGAGGCCCATAAGGCTACCCTCAGGGGGGTCATTATGAATCTGGCCGCTAAACGGAAAAGAGAACGGGAGGGAAAAATTTTGAAGCTAGAGGAACAGCTAGCAGAGCTTTCCTCCCTCCACAAAAAAATAAGAATGCCCACACGTTAACTCAAATACTAGCCACTAAAACTAGTCTTAACCTCCTCCTCTCCGCCCAGGCCGAGAAGGAATTGACCTGGTCCAAGCGGAAATTTTATGAAAAAGCTAACAAGCCTGACACACTACTTGCCAATAAGCTAAAAAAACAAGCTTCCAAACTATCACATTCACGCAATTCGAAACCAAGATGGGGACCTTACCTCCATCCCAGCGAACATAGCAGAGGAATTCAAAAAGTATTACGAAATATTATACAATGGAGATAAGGTAACCCATAATCCGAAAACAAAGGAGGATTTACGGACCTTCTTAATAGAGGCACATTTACCCATTTTGAAGAGATGCGAAAGGGAGGCACTCCAGTCGGACTTCACGATGGAGGAACTCTCTGGGGTCATCAAAGCACTAAAACCGGCTAAAGCCCCAGGGCCAGATGGCTTTTCGAACTTATATTACAATAAATATTTAAAAATTCTAGCCCCCCACATGTTAAAGTTATTCAATGAAATCTTAGCAGGGGCCTCATTCCCAGCACAAATGCTCCAAGCCTCAATATCGGTGATCCATAAACCCGGAAAGGACCCGGCAGACTGTAAGAGCTACCGGCCCATTTCACTGATTAACTTGGACCTCAAAATATACTCTAAACTTATAGCCAACAGGGTGGGTAGTGTTCTTCCCGGGTTAATTCACACGGATCAAGTAGGGTTTATCGGAGGTAGACAAGCGGCAGATAACACCAGGAGAATTATTGACCTAATTGATCTGGCCCAAAAAGAAAAAATTCACTCCATGGTGTTAAGTCTGGACGCTGAAAAAGCCTTCGATAGAATAGATTGGCCCTACCTATCGGAAACACTGAGAGCATTTGGCTTTGAGGGACGCCTCCTGCAGGCCATCCTGGCGTTGTATAAAAACCCAACAGCAAGAGTGAGATATCAAGGTTTCCCCTCAGAACAGTTTGAAATCAAAAGCGGAACACGTCAAGGATGCCCGCTGTCGCCACTACTGTTCGCCTTATGTATAGAGCCTTTGGCGGCACACATCAGAAATAACCCAGATATCTCTGGTATCCCTGTGGGAGACCAAATGCACAAAGCCGCTCTATATGCGGACGATGTCATTCTCACAATAGCCAAATCTCTCACATCTCTCCCAAATGTATTCAACATACTGGGCAAATTTAACCAAATTTCGGGATTTAAGATCAATCAGTCTAAATCAGAAGCCCTCAATATTAATCTACCAAAAGAAGTTGAAAAACTGATTGACCTCAATTTTCAGTTCAAATGGCAACCCTCCGCTATCAAATATTTAGGGGTTTATCTCACAAGGGAGTACAAAACTTTATATAAAGCAAATTTCCCCAAGATCATAAAGACGCTGGGGGAGGATCTCCGAACCTGGATGAAGGGGAGCATCTCATGGATTGGGAGGATACATAGCGTGAAAATGAATCTCCTCCCAAAGATGCTATATCTTTTCCAGAGTCTCCCTATCCCTTTGGTGCAGGCGGACATCCTCTCCCTCCAGTCAAAAATTATAAAATTTATTTGGAACGGGAAAAACCCAAGAATTGCTAAAGGAATATTAAAACGTCCCATTCATCCTGCGGAGGGTGAGCGGTGCCTTGCTTGCAGGCCTACTATAAAGCAGCCCAATTAGGGCAGATTTTCCAATGGCACACAGACCCAAGCCTACGGAGATGGGTTGAGTTGGAGAAGAGATGCTGTGCACCAATTGAAATCCGAAATTTAATCTGGCTACCCAGAGAAGGGGTACGCAAGATGAACAATCCGCTGCAGACCATGGTCAATTCATTATAAGTTTGGGAGGCCACGAAATTCAAATGTAATTTGACTACCAAAACATCATTAATGACACCAATAGTGGGCAACCCAGACTTCGCTCCGGACCTGAATAGCAAAAATTTCTTGATATGGACTCAGAAGGGCTTCTCCCGTCTAAAAGATCTGGAGGGCATAACGACCATACAAACATTTGACCAAATTAAATCCTCTAAGAATATCCCAAACAAATTTTTTAGGTACCTCCAGATCAGAGATTTCTACAATAAAACGCCAATTCGACCGGCGCGAACAAATTTTGAGCAGCTGTGTTCCAGAGATACGGACACAAGGGGACTCACATCTAGAATGTACAGGGAAGTGATCTGCCAGAAGTCGCCCATTGACAATAGACTGAGTTACATGAGACACTGGGAATCAGACCTAGGAGAGACTTTAGAGGACGACGAATGGGACAGAATTATACAGGCGGCGGCGAAAAGCTCAATCTGCACCACATTAAAGGAGAACGCATATAAAGTCCTTATGAGGTGGTATTACACTCCGACGCGCTTAGCGAAATTTGTAAAAGGCTACTCCCCTCTCTGCCCTAAACAGTGTGGGGAAGCAGCTGACCTCCGACATATGTTGTGGTCTTGCACTAAGGGGGCCCCTATTTGGGAACAAATCAGAGATTGGATTCAGCGGATTCTCGATTTGGAGATCCCCCTGGACCCGTGGCTGTTCCTATTGGGCATGCGGATCCAGGGTCTGTCAAATGCGTCGCATAAATTAATCGCGCATTTTGCTACAGCCACAAGATGTGAGATCGCAGCATTATGGAAACAGCAGGAGATACCAATTATCCCTAAGATCAAAAACAGAATTTGGCATGTCTGCCGGATGGAACAATTAACGAGTTTAGTTAATGACTCCGGCACAAATGTTCTAAAGGTCTGGGATCCATGGTTGACCCAGGTAGACATCCCAGGAGTGGACGCCACCTCAATCTTGCACTAATTAAACTAGGTGCGTTCTCCTTTAAGGGCAGATTAGACAACACGACTCAGCGACGCACAGTTAGCAGACCTTCATGTAGTCATAGAATAGGGAAAAACAAATAAAAGAAAGAAACCTCAGAAGAACCTGTCCCAGTTAAAACCCTTAGCTATTGCCTAAAAGGTTGAACAAGAGATATCTAAAAAACTGCACCAGAGCCTGGCAACCTACCACCTCCCTCCCCCCCCCCCTAACCTCTTTCCCTGTCCCCTTGTCAAGTTCGTCTGGTCTTGTTTGTAAAGTGTTAAGTGGATGTGTCTTCGAGGCGTCATTACATGTGTTTAACAAAACTGGAAATGTAATAATGGGCTGTGGAACATTGGCTGTATTTGTACTTTCCAATAAAAATTTAAAGTTGAAAAAAAACAAAAACATTTTTTTATATTGCATTGAGTAATGGAAACCCAGGACAGTGTTGGTGCTAGCTAGATATAAACACTCCAGACATGTACCAATCTTTAAACCCTTGGGTATTTAATGTTGGTACAGATAAGAAGCATGGCTTACTCCAACCCGTTTACCCTGTGGTCAAAATATTAGTACAGCTCAACCCCGTTATAGCGCAATCTGCTATAGCGCGAATCCGCTTTTAATGCTGTCTGAGCGTGGCTCCCGATTTAAAAACATCTCCAAGGTTTTATTTTTATATAATATTCAATGCATTATTGCTAACAGACACACGCTGATACACATATATACACACACCCCTACACCATGCGGGAATTGAACCCATGATCTTTCATATGCTGGTGCAATTCTCTAGCTGCTACACCACAGTATTGGTGTGATGAATCTGACTCTATAAACAAACGTAACATCTACTGCACAGTGCAGTCCATGGGTGATCAGGGTTCAATTCCCGCATGTGTATTATATAAAATGTATTCACTGTTGGGCTGTCATTGATCAGAGAAGGGTCATGTGACCCTCCTGCGCTCAAAAGTCAGTCAAATTGAAAGCTTGGGAGAGCGTATGTAAGCACCTCGGAGCCTGATGAAGTGGAGAGAGCTGCAGATGCCGGGTAAGTCCTCGCAGAACCGTTCTTCCTGATTGCGCCGACCATTTCGCGATCCTGGTTATAACGTGCTCATTATGTGGACCAAGAGCACCGCGTTATAACGGGATTCAGCTGTATTAAGGGTTTCATTTTTTTTTTTTTCATTTACAAACCTACTTTACATCCCTATCATTAAAAAAAAAATATATATATATATATATACACACACACACACACACACACACACACACACACACACACACACACACACACACACACACACACACACACACACACAGTTAGGTCCGGAAATAATTGGACACTGACAGAATTTTCATAATTTTGGCTCTGTACGCCACCACAATGGATTTGAAATGAAACAACTGAGATGCAATAGAAGTGTAGACTTTCAGCTTTAATTCAAGGGGTTGAACAAAAATATCGTATGAAACGTTTAGGAATTGCAACCATTTTCATACACAGTCCCCTTATTTCAGGGGCTCAAATGTAATTGGACAAATTAACACAATCATAAATAAAATGTTAATTTTTAATACTTTGTCGAGAATCCTTTGCAGGCAATGACTGAAGTCTGGAACGCATGGACATCACCAAACGCTGGGTTTCCTCCTTTGTGATGCTTTGCCAGGCCTTTACTGCAGCTGTCTTCAGTTGTTGTTTGTTCGTGAGTCTTTCTGCATTAAGTTTTGTCTTCAGCAAGTGAAATGCATGCTCGATTGGGTTGAGATCAGGTGATTGACTCGGCCATTGCAGAATATTTCACTTCTTTGCCTTAAAAACATCCTGGGTTTCTTTCGCAGTATGTTTTGGGTCATTGTCCATCTGTAAAGTGAAGCGCCGTCCAATCAACTTCACTGAATTTGGCTGAATCTGAGCAGACAATATATCCCTATACACTTCAGAATTCATCCGGCTGCTTCTGTCTTCGTTCACATCATCAAAAACCACTAGTGACCCAGTGCCATTGTAAACCATGCATGCCCATGCCATCACTGCCTCCACCGTGTTTTTCAGATGATGTGGTACACAGCAACTCTCTTTTTTAGATGTCCTCATTACACAGACTAATGGGGAGTTACATACTGATCTTTTTAGAAAGGATACATACAGAAATGCCATTTTAAGGGCAGATAACCATCATCCTCCTTCTCTTATTGATGCATTACCTTTTTCACAGAAAGTCCGGGTCTGCAAAATCACGAGCAGGAAGGATAATATTGAACCAGCTATTGGAGAACTACGTAGTAGATTCCTGGCTAGGGGATATCCTCCTGCTGTGTTAGACCGGGCACTGGATAAAGAGGTAAGTGCTACCAAAAATAAGAAGGAGGACAGGCTTGTATTTACCACTACGTACAGTCATAAGCGAAGCAGAGGAAAAGACCTCCCAGCCCGACGCTACAAGCCTGGTAGACAGCGTGTATCACGCGCAGGCTGTATTAACCCCCAGCACATCGGAGACCAACCATGTAGGAATAAGCACTGTAGCTGTGATGAATCCTTGATCACATTGAACGGGAAAACACTGGACACGATGGGCCCTTGGTCCCTCTAAGGATTCATTTTGCTGGGGGTTAATACAGCATGCGCGTGATACACGCTATCTATCAGGATTGTAACATTGGGCTGGGAGGTCTTTTCCTCTGCTTCGCATATTGCTGGTTTGGCCACGGCTGCTCAGCCTGGAATTAAGACTTTCATTATTGACATTATAAGAAGAGGCTTATACCCCGTGAATATGTATGTAATCACTTAATTGGTGATTTGAGAACTGGAGTGCTATCGTTATTTTTTTTTCTAACCATTTATTTATTTATTTTTTGTGGCATCTATTTATTCACATTTTTTCTTTCTGTGGAACATTTTTTTTTATTTCTCTGGAGTGAGTATTCGTGCTATTCCTATCCTGTGTGTTTTTTATTATGGAAGATTATGTAGAAGTGGAGGATGAGGAAGGGGTTACTGATACCTATGCCTTTAACTGTGGAGACACTCACCGTCAGAGGAGGGCAGAGTCAGTTTTTGATGAAGGTGCTAATTTCATCTGTGAAGAGCCTGCTGACTTAATTACCCACTTCCTTACATTGGAAAAACTGTTATCACAGGACATTAGGTATTGGTGGGACATTACCACTCTTGAGAACTATGCTAGAGTTAAAAGGATTCCGTGAGGCTTACGCTTGAAAAAGGTACCGTCCTTTGGCTTTATTAATAAAGATTTTGAGAATGACTGGAAAGCCATATTAGATCATTGCTCATTTAAGCTAATCAAATTGATCATTAAGTATAAGCTAAATTAAAAAAAAGAAAGTGAGAGCCAATGTGAAAGTCCTACAGGATAAATTGAAAGGTTGCAGAAAAATGGAGAATTTTATTAAATATGACCAAACACTTTTAAGCAACGTGGGTGCTATGGAAAAGTCTCTAATGATTAAGAAACAACAAAAGTTTGATAGGGACAAGATAGACTATGAGAAGCAGCAAGTTTATATATGGCAACGCTACACTACAAACGCACAAAAGCCACAACCAAAATCTGGTTCTAAATATCAGAATAATAAAAAACAAGGTGACTCCAAGAACCCGAATAAATCCATCCTAAAACGCCATGGAAACGCTTCCAGTTTTGAGTCAGATGGTTCTGACTATGAGAGTCGTTCACTAGGCGTTTCCTTTTGTGATGATGATGATAATTGGCGAGTTAGATCTACCTCCCCTGAAACCGACTCTTCACAAAAATCTGTTATGATGCCCTCTCGGAAAGAAGATAAACCTTCATACTCCTTGTTTCAAAAGGAGTCAAAAAACGAAAGAGGACAAGGAGATCATCAAAGAAGAGAAGGGGGGAGGGGGATCCGGGGGACCGAGCAAAAGAAAGAAATATGCATAGGAGAAGTTGTGGATAATGTTATCAACATTTCACATAAGACTCTTACAGATGACCAGATTGCGGTTCTAAATAGAGGTTTAAATTTTGCCCCATACCAAGATTTTAATTTATTCAATACCATCATTGATCTCCAAAAATTAATTCGCAAATTGTCTCTTAAAAAATATTTTAATAGAAAAAAGGGACAACAGAGGTTCCACTATATTCCACTGATAGAGGTCTAGCTGAGAATGTTGATGGTATTGATGTTTCAATGGAGAATTTGGATTTGCATTCATTTCGTGAACAATGTGCTTTATCAGATCTTAGAGATCTTTATGATGAACAAAATCAGGATTTGGAGCCTGAGATCCCTTCCTCATTCAGCTTCTTTGGGCAATTACACTTAGGTCTTAAGAAGAAATCAACCTTTTGCCCTCATATTTTTAACAATCATAATATTAAGACCTTTGAGAAGCTGGTTGAGAGGGATCTCAGGTTATTGGCTAGGGGTATTGTACCCCGGGGGGTTCCCTCTTTAAATAAAACGAATCTGTCAGATATTGACTTCCAGGAGATGATTGCCCTCAGGGAAGATAGGTCTATTACAATCAAAAAGGCTGATAAGGGAGGGGCCATTGTGGTGCCCTCTTCTTCAGATTATCAGGCAGAGGCACTTAGATTACTTGAGGATGTTGAATCTTATACAAAATTGACATGATCCCACATGTGAGTTTTTACACCTTTTGAAAGAGATTCTTGAAGAAGGAAAGGCCCTATTTGTACTTAACACAAAGGAATATGAGTTTCTCTACAATGCCTCACCTATTGTGCCCATCTTCCACCATCTCCCAAAGATCCATAAGTCACTTGTCCGCCCTCCTGGGCGGCCCATTGTGGCCAGTATTGGATCTTTGGGAGATGGGTTATCACGCTACATTGATGGTTTTTTACAGCCACTGGTAAAAAATCTGCCTTCTTTTCTGAGAGATTCTATGGATCTTTTATCCGCTATAAAAAATGTTATGATAGAAAAAATTAAACTAAACATATACTAAGCGCTTAACCTATTAGCCTAACTTAACAATACACGATAATGATGGATAAGTGCTCTAAATGTTGGAATTCCCTTACAAAGATACAACAATAAACTAGTGAATTCTACAGACTAATATAACAAACTGAGAAGACGGCTGCCTAAGGATTGAAAAACCACAAACCTATCCACAAGGTAAGTACAACAATAGCTTAAAAACAAAAATAAAACAAACAATGAAAGAAAACAGAAATAGTCCTTGGCGCACTATCTGGTATATAAACCTGCAGAAAAATGAAGTCCAAAGATCTTGGTAGTGAGGATTGTTGGTCCGGAATCCAATCGTACTCAAAGTCCTCTGAGGTGGTGGAATCAGATTTGTGCGAATGATGCTTTAATGCATGCCAGACCAATATGATTGGGTTCAAAGCAGGATCTTAATGAATGTTGCAGATGTGTTTTGGGGTCAATGTCTTGGAAGGACTGGTGACCACTCCAGATGTGAAGTATTCAGAAATGTTACGTTCTTCCCTCTGAGCAATAATGACCTTCTGTATGTAGACTCTCTAATATGAGGAAAAAGCCTTAATGGACTGGTCATGCACAGCTGCATCTAAAGACTTAGTAAACAATTATTTGGAAGTCTGACTCCTCCTCCCTGTCAGACTTCCAAATAATTGTTTACTAAGTCTTTAGATGCAGCTGTGCATGACCAGTCCATTAAGGCTTTTTCCTCATATTAGAGAGTCTACATACAGAAGGTCATTATTGCTCAGAGGGAAGAACGTAACATTTCTGAATACTTCACATCTGGAGTGGTCACCAGTCCTTCCAAGACATTGACCCCAAAACACATCTGCAACATTCATTAAGATCCTGCTTTGAACCCAATCATATTGGTCTGGCATGCATTAAAGCATCATTCGCACAAATCTGATTCCACCACCTCAGAGGACTTTGAGTACGATTGGATTCCGGACCAACAATCCTCTCTACCAAGATCTTTGGACTTCATTTTTCTGTCAGGTTTATATACCAGATAGTGCGCCAAGGACTATTTCTGTTTTCTTTCATTATTTGTTTTATTTTTGTTTTTAAGCTATAAAAAATGTTAGTTGGAAAAAGACTTTTAGATGGGTGACATTGGACGTGATGTCACTTTACTCAATCATAGATCACGAGCAAGGGATTCGAGCAGTGGAATTTTTTCTTGATGCTTCTACATTGTCCATTTCATTACGTGCCTTTCTTTTGGATTCTATTATGTTTCTGCTCACCCATAATTATTTTTCTTTTGATGCACAATTTTATCTTCAGACACGGGGTACTGCTATGGGGACGTCATTTGCCCCCTCTTATGCTAATTTGTTTATGGGTCTTTGGGAATCCACACACATTTTCGGTGCTGATAATTCTTTTCGTCATCAGATTATTTTCTATAAACGGTATATTGACGATTTGATTATGATTTGGGATGGGGATTTATTATCACTGCATGCCTTTATTCATACACTTAATACTAATTCTTTAAATCTTAAATTTACTTATGAAGAACACATGAATCACATCAATTATTTAGACATTACTTTATTTATTGACACGACAGGCACTATTCAAACGGACATTTTTAGAAAGCCTCATTCACGTAATACTTTATTGGAAGCAGACAGCAGTCATTCTAAATCATTCATTCGAAGTATACCCAAGGCTGAATTCCTTCGACTAAGACGGCTTTGTTCAAATGACGATTTATTTGAGCATCAAGCAGAGGAATTAAAAACTCGATTTGCTCAAAGAAAATATAATCACACTGATATTGAAGCAGCATATCTGTGTGTCAAATCTACAAACAGGATCGATTTGTTATCGAACTCGTCTGTGAAGTTCAAGAAGAAACATGAATTGGATAGAGTGACGTCTCCTCTATTTGTCACCCAGTTTAGTCGCCAGGCTGAACAGATTCGTTCTATCATTTATAAACATTGGGGGACCCTCACTCTTGATAAGGACCTACATAGTTCAGTTAACCAGGGTCCAGCCATTACTTTTAGGAAATCCAAATCCTTATCTGACTATCTTTCTCCAAGATTGTTTGACTCTAAGAAGTCTAACAAATCTGTTAAAATAAAAGGTTTTTTTTAAATGTGGAAAATGTTGCGTTTGCTGCTATGCGAAACCAATTACGTCTATTAAGACTATTTATTCTAAAAAGAACTATAGGATCCCATCCTTTATTAATTGTGACTCACAATTTGTCATATACTTTCTTACCTGTGGCTGTGGCCAAGGGTACGTGGGCCGCACTATACGCCCTGTTAAAAACAGAATCATGGAGCATATACGTTCCATTAAAAGAAAAGATTTCATGTTACCAGTTTCAAAACATTTTACTGACTGTCCTTCAGGAGGTCTATCAAATGTTCATTTTTCTGCTGTAGAACTGGTGCCCATGCCCATGAGAGGGGGTGATAGATTAAAGCTCCTCAACCAGCGGGAGATGTTTTGGATCCATTCTTTGGATACATTATCCCCTGCAGGAATTAATACAGAATGGGATCTAGAAAAGGTGAAGGGAAACACAAAATGGATGTGCCCCCTAAAAGAATTCACTTAAATGCACACCATAACAGTGTAAAAATTAACTTTTAATAAATTTACGTAAAACATATATTACCAAAGTAATGTGTAATGTGAATTAAAAATATATTAAATCAACGCTATCAGGCAACCTTGTCGTCAGTTATAAGTTCATACTATCCCATTTAACCACTTAATAATGGTGGGATATGGAGGACACAGATTGCTAGGAGTCAGGGTGTTAACCCCTCTGGAGCAACGGTGAGACCCAATAATGGAAGTGTATAGATGTACACAAGTGAGTGGCCAATGGGTTAAATGTCCAGCTACCTTGCTAGATCAGCCAGCACTGCGCACTATAATGGAGACTTTAGTGTGTTAAAATAAGAGTGCTAGAGTGATAAAGCTGGCAAATGCAGTGATAATGGTAGTACATACACTGCTTGTCCGGGATGGGAAGGGAGCGAAGATAGCAGGGATACACCATGAAAAATAAAAAATAAATGCATACAATAGTGTAATAAGTTCTTTTCAATCTGGATAAAACATGTATGTCTTGGCTCTATAGCAATGCCTACTTACAGCAGGTCAAAAGGTAAAAAGCATTGATCTACACAGCAGGTAGAAAGGTGTCAGGATCTTCAGGAACAACAGCCCAGGTTTACAGCATAAGAAATCAGCACCTCAGCTCAGACGTCAGTAGATGTGAGTGGATCAGAGACATGCAAAAGAAAGGCAGACCATAGTGTCGATCGTGCATAAAATTTATATAAACAAACAACAAATTTTAGGAATTGTACTCACATTGTGTACATAATCATAGTTCACATAAGGCTTTACTTGAGGCAAATGGAGTGCTGGTTCAGTGTGGAGCAGCTCACCGGGGATCTTCTCCTTAGACTCACAACAGACCGGGTGGGAGATGGCGTCTGACGTCACATCCGCTGTTGGGGTGACGGCATCCGGTCTTGGAGGCAAACGGTGGGGGAACTCAGCAACTCTGAAGCCTTCAGTAGAAAGAGCAGCTGCAGCAATGAAAGTGGCTCTACGCGTTTCGTCGTACTAGACAACTTCCTCAGGAGCATTCATTGAGGAGAAGATCCCCGGTGAGCTGCTCCACACTGAACCAGCACTCCATTTGCCTCAAGTAAAGCCTTATGTGAACTATGATTATGTACACAATGTGAGTACAATTCCTAAAATTTGTTGTTTGTTTATATAAATTTTATGCACGATCGACACTATGGTCTGCCTTTCTTTTGCATGTCTCTGATCCACTCACATCTACTGACGTCTGAGCTGAGGTGCTGATTTCTTATGCTGTAAACCTGGGCTGTTGTTCCTGAAGATCCTGACACCTTTCTACCTGCTGTGTAGATCAATGCTTTTTACCTTTTGACCTGCTGTAAGTAGGCATTGCTATAGAGCCAAGACATACATGTTTTATCCAGATTGAAAAGAACTTATTACACTATTGTATGCATTTATTTTTTATTTTTCATGGTGTATCCCTGCTATCTTCGCTCCCTTCCCATCCCGGACAAGCTACTATTGAAAGGAATCTGTACACATTCCTGGAAGGTTGAGAATTTGATCAGTGATCACCTTGACACATTTTATTTTGAATTTTAATTTTGTGCACTATTTTATCACAGATTGGGTGTGGTTAGCGCCGGTAACAAATCACTTTAAGTTCACTTAGTACATACACTGCAGCATAGACCTGCCAGACACGGCAGTGCTGTGCAAGGAAAGCAGGCACACTCACTATAAAATTAAAGGATTAAATAAATAACTAACTAATGGGATCAACACAGTTAGAGCCAGGAGACTGCTGACACTACATTAAAACAGCTCCAAGTAGGAGACTGACAACATTGCGCGTCCAACGCGCGTTTCCCTCCAGCAAAGGAGCTTCTTCAGGGACAAATTTTAAATCTAAAACATTTTTCATGAACATTTTGTATGAGTATTCTTGCTATGCTTCCGTCTCACGATGATAATAATGATTGTCTGTTTATTAAGTTATTTATTATTGTCATTTTTTTCTGCTTTCTAGTGATCAAATAAGATATATATTTATTAATGAATTCAATTGTCCTACATTTTCTTTTGGCATCTATTCTTCTTTATTATTTATTATTTGTTTTCCTTTTTCTAACTATATATTTACTTTTTTCTAGAATAATATTGTGTTTTACATATGTCCTTTAAACCATATCTATTGTGTCTAGGAGTTTGATGATATACCATTCATATACCATCTTATGATATTAAAATTAACAAATCAATGGGTTAAATATACATTGAATATTCACTATAGATTTGGACATGTGTATGTTTATGTTTCCACAGTTGATATATATGTGTTATTGATATTTCTTTTGTATGTGATTGGTCTTTTTTATTAATTTTTTACCTGTTTATTCCCTCTATGTGGATCTCTTCCCTCTGAGCATTACGCCCCTTTCCTGTGTTTCATTTCACAGGGAATTTGTGTCCTGGGGGTTTGTGTTTACCTGGACACAGGTGGGCGGTGCTTTTGAGGGTGTAAACCATATAAGAGTTTGATTAAGACCAGTGAAACTACTCTTTGATAAAGCGCACCATGCGAGAGGTTTCTCTTTTTAATTAGTTATGTCCCAATAAATAATTTGTTATTTTTTCTATTAGCCTCCAGTTCTCGTTTTTTCATAGTTGTGATCCAAGTCTTTTCCTTCCTGCTTACTACGTACAGTCAAGCTGGTGGTTTTATTAAATCTACCAGTCTTAAACACTGGCATATTCTGCAAAATGATGATATATTATCTGAAAGTTGCTGTGTACCACCAATGGTGGCATTCAAAAGAGGGAGGAATCTGGCGGATAGCCTGATACATGCAGATAATGAGGGTAACTACAGAACTCCTCATTTTCTGGAGGGTGGCAGACCGGGTAACTTTAGATGCATGAGCTGCTCGGTCTGTAACAGTCTGACTACCGGTAGTCAATTCAGTCACCCCCCAAAGCGGGAGAATCATAAAAATTAAAAATAGACGCCCCACAGCGTGTGCTCCGCTGCTACAGAGACTGGAACAGTGAAAGACATTATTGCTTGGCACGGCGAATTGGCTGTACTGCTGTTCAGCTGAACTGGAGACCTCCTAAGTACTACCTTGAGGCTGAGGGCTGTACTAACAGCTAACCGATTGGAAGACCACCCAGGCCCTACCCCCGAGGCTGAGGGATTGAGAAGGAGAGAGCCACGACATCTCTATTGGCGTCCGTTGGTGCTTGGGTAACATTAACCCTGAAATGATTGTTTTTTCTATCTAAATGTACGCTTAATACTCACCTTTATTTTGTGGTTACTAATATAATTTTTAATGCACTATGAGCGTTGTGCGCTGTGTTTTTTTGTATTTCTGTTTGCTATTAGGGGGTATTTGAGCCATCCCTGGTGCCACAGCTGCAGACGTTCCATATACTCTACGTGTTTAAAGGTCACCTCTTTTTGTACATCACTATATCACCTCACTTTTATTGATTGTAGTAGCGCACTATATCTTTTCACATTTTCTCACTCCAGATAGGGAGACTTTCTTATTGAGACGTGAAGCATTCTGGATACATGCTTTAAATACCAGCAACGGTATGGGTCTTAATGAGCAACAGAATTTAAAATGCTTCCTTAATAGAAGGTAATTTTTTGTCTTTCTACAGGCATATTTGATCTTGCACCATCCATGGACTCTGCACTTACCTATTGGGAAAATTATCCTTTTTGTGTGGTTTTTTTCCCTTCCCTCCCTCTTCTCTCCCCCCCCCCCCCCCTGGCTGTGTGTACCCATTTCTGACTAGGTATACACACTAGTATATTCTAAATACTGATGTACTGCATATTCTTATGTGGCATTTCACGGTAACTTTGCAGGATTATACTGATGTCATCAGCAGTATACAGTCACATGTTTTTAATAGTATATTGCTGTATTAGTTTTGTGCACATATGCTTTATGAATATTTTGGTGTGTGGTTTATTTACACTTTCAGGGTGATTTATAGGAGTGTGTCACTCCTCCCTGCTCTGACACTGATCCCATGGCGACGGATACATCTTTGTCCAGCCCTGTGAGTACAGTCTTGATTGGTGCACACCCCCCCCTTCCCCCCGACGGGCGGGTCACGCTGACGTCATCATGGGGGAGTGTTCAGTCTGGGGAGAGGTGTGGCTGTGGCTGCATTCCTCCAAGACAGCTCTATGCTGTATTGCCAGGGATTTAGACCTAGACGTCTGACGTCACTAGGGGGCGCCATATGGTAGCTTTGACATCACTAGGGGGCGCCATATGGTAGCTCTGACGTCACTAGGGGGCGTCAACATCCTGGTTATGTGGCAGAGCGGGGAGAGTATCAGGGGGGTGGTATATATTGTGACTGTTTTCTTGTGTTTGGTAGCCTTCACCTTGAGAAAGGCAGTATTAGACTGCCGAAACGTTGGACTTTATGGCATATTAAACCTCCTTTGAGTAAGACCGTGTGCCTGCTTCTTCTTCTTTGTCCGGCTACAGGAAGGGTCAGGAGACAGGGAGGACAGAGGCAGGAGAAACCCATCTGACTCCGGCCTTGCCTGTCCCTACGAATACAAACATACAACCCCTCACTGAATAACATAGCCCTAATCCCATGTAATAATCCTGGGTGTAAACAAAATAATGGTTTTATGAATATTGTAATGGTTTATTAGGGACCTAGGAGGTGGCTATTGGGGCTGTTATGTGTATTTTTGTTTATTGTGGGTAGTGGGGGTGGATGAACGGGGTATTGGCCCCAAGGATGGGTGTTTAGGCCTACCGGGTGGGGGGGGGGTAGCGGGAGGGGTTAACCCCTTCATTACCTTAGCGGTATTAACCACGAAGTTAAAGAAGAGGTTAAGTCATCCTGCAACCCCCTGGCAAGGCCTAAACACCCACCCAGGGCCAAATACCACCTTCACCCACCCCCGCTACCCACAATAAGCCTGGCACGGGTGTATAACCCCTTCATTGCCTTGGCGGTAATGAAGTTGCCTGTAAATGCATTTTTTATGCATCGGATTCATGCCGGGGGTCTCTGGTGCTGATATTAATGGATATCAGCTCTGGGACACATGCATGTTATTTTCATCGCAGCTTCACCCCACCTTCTTGCCAACTTTTGTGGCGGGACAATTTGGAGAAGAAACAGCAATTTTAAAGTGGCGATCAGCCGCAATAAGCTGATCAGGGCTTATAGAATTGAGCGTGTTTGAAAAACTGGCGATCAGTGCTGAAAAGTGGCTTATCACCGCGCGTCTGCCGATTTTATTTATTTATTTATTTTCCGGCAAAAAAAACCCGGTTATTTTTGCTCTAATCGCCAGCTTCTCTGGGCTTTCTGAATCGCTGTAGGCTTTTTTGGCTATAAACTGGTGATAAGTGGCTTATCGCTGCTTACTGCATGAGGGCCTTAGGGAGGATTTGTTCCTGTAAAGTACACCTAGTTTGGCATAGGATTTGGATGTCAGGGTATCAATGTGCATCCCAAATGTTAAATGGGAGTTGAACTATATGCCCAGATATTTCAAACAAGTAACAGGGGCTAGGATGGTATTAGAGCTGGTTTTTATCTGAAGCTCTGTCATTGGCAGCTTTAGCAATTTAGCTCTGGTCCCAAATACCATTGTTACAGTCTTGTCAGTGTTTAAAATCAGTTTGTTTTGGGAAATCCAGTTTCAAGTCTCAAAAAATCAGATTGAAGTATGTGTTCAAGGTCAGAGAGGCGAGGGCTGCGTGCATATAGGATCAGATCCAAGGCCTCTCACAATAACCTGTTAGGAATATTATTTTCTCATCTATCCGACATAAGTATAAAATATACTCTACCAAGACCCCTAATACAGAGTTACCCACCTTATACGGGAGCAGCTGCCAGACGAGTACAGTAAATGTATCTTATTTCTTTTACCACTGGAGGGCAGCGTGGAGTTGCAAGGAGTGGCGCCCGTAAGGACGACGTGCCAGTTAGGCGGAAGGAGACGCGCGCACACACTTTTATGTGAAACGGATATTTTTGGGGAGGGATTTAGTAGTCTGAGTGAGAAAATTGATATTTTGTCACAATGGAAAAATGGAAAAATTAACCATTTAAATATGCACAGATTTTATCCCACGTTTGGAAATTAGGGATGTTGCCTAAAAGTCTGAGAATGCATTAAGTGCCACCCACGGGCTTTAATGAAGCAGCATTTGTGGGATAAAGGGAACAGCATCCTGTATAAAGGTATTTTGGGCTCGATATAAATAATTGAAGCCAAAAACTAATATTAAGTAAATTGAGAATGGAAAAATATTCAGCACAAACGTACAGAATGTGATATTCTGAGAGATCTTACAGATGTTATCAAATCCCACAATGAATATATAGAAAATGTCTGTATAGAACGAGTCAAACAAGAATATGCCAATAAAACGTTTAATTGGGAGATACAGGGGCCACAATTCAGGTCAGTTAGCTGGAAGAAGGGAAGCCGGTCAGCCAGAAGAGCAGGTCCTCCGGTCAGCCAGAAGAGCAGGTCAGCCCTGAGATCAGCATTATTTATATCCCCTAAACGTTGTCCCCTGCATGTAATGCGCAGAACAGCCTGCACTGCATATACTGTACATGAGATACTTAACCCTTTCTTTTCGCTCGACTCTAATCTGAATGATTTGCTAATTGGTTTGTAATTAGAGAGATATTTGTAGCAGAATCCCATGTATGTTCTTTTTACCTTTTTAGATACCGTTTTGTGAATAAAAGATATGAGATCAGAGGGGCTTCCTGTTTGCACTCGTATTTTGGCAGAAGTGTATATGTGACCCTATAAATCTCCCTCACACCCGGCTTGGCAGCGTGACACTAGTGCAATGACCTGGGGAAGAATCACTGAGCTGTTAGCAATAGATACAACGGATAGAAAAGACACTACACATAGGTTGGATTAAAGAGAGTATTTTATTGAAATAATGAATCTCTTTGCTGGTAGGGGCCTGCAGCACATTGCAGAGCAATATAGTAACACGCAGAGCAATGCACTGCAGGCCCCTCCGGCAGCAAAGGAGTGAAGACCAATGCAGGGTGTATAAAGATCTCACTGATAATTCATGCACAAAGGGCAATTTGTTGCTGTGATCCAGAGGAAGGCGAAACATAACCCCTGCTGTGCAATGGGGGAAAAAAATTCCTTCCTGACCCCATTAAATGGCGATCGGAGGGTCCCTGGATCACTGCGCAGTGAGATCAGATGGAGCAGCACAGATCAGCGTTGTTATACACAGGGGCACACTCAGTATATAGAGATGTGGGTGATGGGGCCCTTGTGCCCCTGTGTATAACTCACCTGCTCCCCCATCCCCCTGCATATCTATCCCATTCACCCCTTTTCCTCCCGCATACCTCGCAGGGCCGGCCGGCCATTAGGCGGTCGCCTAGCGCGCAAAGGTCCTAGGGGCGCATTAATAATCATTATTATTTTTTTTCTTATTATTTCTAATTTATTTATCTTTTTTTTAAAATTATTATTCTTTTTTTTTATCCAGTATTTTGGCGCCCTTTTGTTTTTATTTTGCGTCGCGCTGGGGTGCGGTCGCACCCCCTGCAGTCCCGATAGCTACGCCACTGTTTATTTTATTATTTTATTTATCTTGTTATTTTTTATACAACTGGGGCACAAATTTTAAGTTTCGCCTCGGGCGCATGAAACCTGTGCTCCGGCCCTGCTCCTTGTTCTCTCTCACCCTCTCACGCCCAATATCCCTATCTCCCTCTAGTACCTGCCCCTCCCGCAGCCTTCCTGATCTTATCTGCCTCTCCTGCGGTCAAACCAACTTCTCAGGGCCCCTAGAATACCCCTGTATCTACGCCCTGGCTCCTCTGCTACCTGCTCCCGGCTTCTTCTCCGCCTAAAAAAGGTGAAGCAGCAGATCTGTCCGCACCTCTCGTATTCTCCTACCTGCTCCTGGGGTCTTCTCCTCCGCCTAAAAAAGGTGAAGCAGCAGATCCGGCCACACCTGTCGTATGCTCCTTGGTCATCGTACACCACGTCTGCCTCCTCGGCCGCCTTGTAGCCCACCTCATTGTTCCACTTGACGCCCGCTTTTTCGTATGCCTCGTCGTCCGCCTCGTAGCCCGCCTCGTCGTCTGGTGGCACAAAGGGCACCACCTTCGTGCGTGTCCTGACCTGCAGGAGACATGAAGTGTTTGTAACCAGGGACAGTGATACTCTGTATCGCAAGAGCTCCTGTGCCACTTATACCCCCTCCGCAATACCACGTTATACCGCCCTCCACAGGGCAAATACCCGTTATACCCACCTCCCCAGGCCCAGTACCCTGTTATACACCCCTCCCAAGGCCCAGTACCCTGTTATACACCCCTCCCAAGGCCCAGTACCCTGTTATACGCCCCTCCCCAGGCCCAGTACCCTGTTATACACCCCTCCCCAGGCCCAGTACCCTGTTATACACCCCTCCCAAGGCCCAGTACCCTGTTATACACCCCTCCCCAGGCCCAGTACCTGTTATACCCACCTCACCAGGCCCAGTACCCGTTATACCCACCTCACCAGGCCCAGTACCCATTATGTACCCCTCCCCAGAAGGTCATGTTTCTATTTATCAAAAATACATTGAGTAACCTCTGGTTTTCAGGCATGTCCTAGGGGAGTTATCACAGAGACACAGAAACGTTGCTGAGTTTGGTGAGTAACTCCCTTAACCTCTCAGCAGTTGAATTCCCCATTAGGCGCTTAACACGTTAAAAACAAGCGTTGCTATTTCTCTGCATGAAGTTGCAGGTAATTGGAAGAGTTACACAGTGACGGCTATTTCATCACTCACCTTCTTCTCCCGAAACGGTCTTTTCTGTCTTATTTCCGGCTTCACATCGGATATCCATATCCATTCTTGGCCTCTGATCTGTATGCAAGACAATGCTTTAAGACAGGGTTGCGCAACCTTTTTCCCTGCTCCCCCCTCCCCCCTCCCCACCTTGTCTCCGACGTTCTGATGTAACGACGTCATGTGATATCACGTTGCTATGGCAATGCCACATCATGTGACGCCACGTTGCTGTCGCCAGAAGCCGCCGGAGACAAGGAAAGGGAACTTACAGAGGACTTGCGCGCGATTTCCGGCATTTAATTTAAATGCTGTGGGGAAGAGCGAGGGGCCACTGTAAGCGCCGAGCCCCTCCTCCCAAGAAAATGTCGCGCCCCTCGATTTGCACACCCCTGCTTTAAGAGATATTCTGGGACCCTCCAACTCCTCCATCGGACCCTTCCTCATACTCATATTGACTGACCTTGCAGTGCTCTGCCCTGACTTGCACTGACCTGCTATGATGCCTCTCAAAATACCATGCTAACTCATTCTGAACATACATGTGTCCTTTCTACATGTTACTCAGCTTGTATGGGCCACAGACAGCTTTCCCGGGGTCCAGGACTAGTTTCCACCGGGGACCCTCACCCATGGGTCGGCGACCTTGCGAGAACCCACCCCCCCCCCCAACCTGTTTTCTCTTGCACTGCCATAGACTACAACATTTCGGCCTGCTGGTCTTTTTCAGGTAAAGTGGCTAAACCCACTAAATCCAGCAAAGAAAGGCCAGCAGCCAAAACATTGTAGTCTGTGGCACAATAAATTATCTTTTTTTATTCAAATCTGTGTGCCCTTTTCCATCAATCTTATTGTATACATTGGACGAAATGCCGGTCTTCCCTGAGACTAAGGGGCACTGGTAAAAGTATCACTAATTGTTTTTTTTGGTATGCAGCAAATCCCCATCATTTTTGCGTTCTCTTGCTCTGCCCCAATCTGACACACCACCTTGCTCTCTCACCCCCCTCTTACACTCCCCCATCACCCTTTCCTTCCCCAAAGGTTGTCCTTTAATCAGATCTTACCCAAATTGTCTCCATCTCCCTTGGAAATGTTCTGTCTTTAAGCTGTGTGGCTCCTCTTGATCCGAACTTTCTTAGCTGACCCCTTTAGGTTTCGGCTCCGAGGGTCTAAAAAATAAGCGACTCCGAAAAGATGTGAAATATGCACAAGGGTCCTAAAATATTTATCTAATGGGGCTCTGAGGGGGAGACTTAAATACTAGTTAATATAATCTATTTAACTAACAAATATGATCTATTAAACTAAGAAATATAATGTATCAAACTAAATAAATATCTATTAAACTAATAAATAGAATCTATTGTACTAAGAAATATAATCTATTCAACTAAATAAATATAATCTATTTAAAAACAATACAATAAAAAGCTGGAGAAATGATACGTTAACCAAGCCACAGATGTGATGCCAATGAGCGTTGAACTCCTTGCAGATCCACCGTCAGCTGGTTGTGGCAGAAAGTGGTGACATGCAGTAGAACAGAGTGGTTGAGCTGTAACCACGGCAGTCAGGTCAGAAATCAACACAATATTTTTTGAAATTTAGAATGAGAATGTTCAATATGTCACATTCTGGGCTCAGACTCTGAGCCCTGTCACATGTTAGCAGCTTGTGATAATAGAAGATATCCATATACTGGGATGTGATAAGAGACATGAAGGTCATTTTATACTGGGTCCCATAACCTGCTTTATATGAAGTATCATTTTACACTAATTAGTAGAGATGCTACATTTTGAAAAATAGCGCTTTTGGCGACATTGTTCATTTTCTCTACAAATGATAAATGAAAAAGTTGGATAAAACGTTATATGTGTGTGTCACCCAAAAATCTACTCGCCCAACCAAAAAATCTACTCGCCACCTAGTCCCGCCCCCAACCCCGCCCCTAGTCCCGCCCCCAACCCCGCCCCTAGTCCCGCCCCCAA
>NW_027457209.1:52500-120000 GCF_040206685.1 Ascaphus truei | reverse complement strand
ATCCTCCATGGGAAAAAAATGGCCGCTCGTTGGGGGCTGGCTCATATAGAGCCTGGCCGCGCGCCCACAAAGCCTGGGAGCGCGCGCCAATCATCTGTCAGGTAGGGGGAGTTTTTTTTTTTTTTCCAGCCAGCGCGAGCAGGGAAATTTCAGCGCGAGCAGGGAAATTTCAGCGCGAGCAGGGAAAATTTAAAAAACAAAACACGTGTGCTGCTTGGGCCAATAGTTACTCGCCTGGGGGTTAAATCCACCCGCCCCGGGCGAGTAAATGTATAGGATTGTCGAACACTGTATATATATATATATATATATAATCTTCTTCTCTCTGAAGAAGACCGTTTTAGTCGGAACGCGTTGGAGTGAGAGTCTGTGGAGTGGGACCCCTACCCTTTTCCATGACAGGAGGCCTTGGCTATCTGTAAATTGGCCTTTCACACCTACGCTTTAATGGTGATGTATTTACATCTTTAATACTCGAGCATTTATTGCCTCCATTTCTGCAATTACTATTTTACAACAACAGCTATCTCCTTACGTTATGTGCACAAATCTGCAGTGTGTGTAGAGGTATATGTGCATGCTTGGATCAGAGCTGCTTGTGTGGAGAGGTATATGAGCATGCTTGGATCAGAGCTGCTTGTGTGTAGAGGTATATGTGCATGCTTGGATCAGAGCTGCTTGTGTGTAGAGGTATATGTGCATGCTTGGATCAGAGCTACTTGTGTGTAGAGGTATATGCGCATGCTTGGATCAGAGCTGCTTGTGTGTAGAGGTATATGTGCATGCTTGGATCAGAGCTGCTTGTGTGTAGAGGTATATGTGCATGCTTGGATCAGAGCTGCTTGTGTGGAGAGGTATATGTGCATGCTTGGATCAGAGCTGCTTGTGTGGAGAGGTATATGTGCATGCTTGGATCAGAGCTGCTTGTGTGTAGAGGTATATGTGCATGCTTGGATCAGAGCTGCTTGTGTGTAGAGGTATATGTGCATGATTGGATCAGAGCTGCTTGTGTGTAGAGGTATATGTGCATGCTTGGATCAGAGCTGCTTGTGTGGAGAGGTATATGTGCATGCTTGGATCAGAGCTGCTTGTGTGGAGAGGTATATGTGCATGCTTGGATCAGAGCTGCTTGTGTGTGTAGAGGTATATGTGCATGCTTGGATCAGAGCTGCTTGTGTGTAGAGGTATATGTGCATGCTTGGATCAGAGCTGCTTGTGTGTAGAGGTATATGTGTATGCTTGGATCAGAGCTGCTTGTGTGTAGAGGTATATGTGCATGCTTGGATCAGAGCTGCTTGTGTGTAGAGGTATATGTGCATGCTTGGATCAGAGCTGCTTGTGTGTAGAGGTATATGTGCATGCTTGGATCAGAGCTGCTTGTGTGTAGAGGTATATGCGCATGCTTGGATCAGAGCTGCTTGTGTGGAGAGGTATATGCGCATGATTGGATCAGAGCTGCTTGTGTGTAGAGGTATATGCGCATGCTTGGATCAGAGCTGCTTGTGTGTAGAGGTATATGTGCATGATTGGATCAGAGCTGCTTGTGTGGAGAGGTATATGTGCATGCTTGGATCAGAGCTGGAGTGTGTGTAGAGGTATATGTGCATGCTTGGATCAGAGCTGCTTGTGTGTAGAGGTATATGTGCATGCTTGGATCAGAGCTGCTTGTGTGTAGAGGTATATGTGCATGCTTGGATCAGAGCTGCTTGTGTGGAGAGGTATATGTGCATGCTTGGATCAGAGCTGCTTGTGTGTAGAGGTATATGTGCATGCTTGGATCAGAGCTGCTTGTGTGTAGAGGTATATGTGCATGATTGGATCAGAGCTGCTTGTGTGGAGAGGTATATGTGCATGCGTGGATCAGAGCTGCAGTGTGTGTAGAGGTATATGTGCATGCTTGGATCAGAGCTGCAGTGTGTGGAGAGGTATATGTGCATGCTTGGATCAGAGCTGCTTGTGTGGAGAGGTATATGTGCATGCTTGGATCAGAGTTGCAGTGTGTGTAGAGGTATATGTGCATGCTTGGATCAGAGCTGCTTGTGTGTAGAGGTATATGTGCATGCTTGGATCAGAGCTGCTTGTGTGTAGAGGTATATGTGCATGCTTGGATCAGAGTTGCAGTGTGTGTAGAGGTATATGTGTGAAGGTAGAAGAGATTATGTGAATATATGTTTATCCGTTATTCCGAGTGTTATATAACTCAGCCCAGTAAATAGATATTGTCCAGTAAAGATGGCGCCTGTATCCGGGACCGCACCCTGAGATTATCCTGGAAGGAAGAAATCCGGCTGATGCAAGATGTACAAACAACTGACTTATCAGCCCGAGTCTCTCATGAGCTGATCACGCACCCATGCACGAAGGAATGTGCACGCCTCGGGGAATAATGTGTACCAATGAGAGACAACAGCGTGTCCCGGAGCAAGATATATCTGGCTAAAACCCAACCCCCTGCCTCGCCCCATTGTAAGCTATATGAACTGTGTGAGCTGAACAATAAAGCAGCAGTTCCTGTGTTACCCCCGGGATAACGCATGTACTGAGATTGAAGCTGAACTTTGTGTCAGAGTCTTTCTTAGTGAGCTAGCGCATGCATGATTGAATTTGGAGCAAGTGACTGAAGAGAGAGAGAGACCCTGATATAGTGAGATTCACGACCTCATTATTTGGCGCCCAACGTGTGAGGGGGGGAGCGTGACTCCGGCTCACCACGAGAGACTGACCTGTCGCTGATTTTGCTGCAGAGACCGTGACACACCGAACCGAGGACTGATCACCCTCATTGTCAAGGTAAGCTCTTGCATACATTTTGTGTGTTATCTTGCCTATGACAAGTCGGTGGGTTGCTGCCTAGGTAGTATAATCTGTTTAGGTCTTTCACTCACGTTGATGTGATACAACGGTGTGATCTTTAGAGTCGCGCTCTGTTTAGAACTGTTAAAAATATCATACTCTTCAGTTGCTTGTGGTCACCTATAAGTTGCTAAATTGTGCGAATGTTTACATGTTATATATGCTAGTCAGTGCCGCAAGTAGGAGCCCGAAGTGGAGTGGGATTTTTGTCGACTGACTGTAGCTAGTATATGTATGTGTATTAATGCATTAGTGTTGGGAATTTAGGTGACCGAGTGGGTAGTAATGGGAGATAGATTGCGGGTTGTCTGATTGATTTTCTGATAAGTAATTGCAAAATCCCTGAATGAGAAGTGCAGGCTGTCAGCCCAGTAAAGGGGAACAGGACAGGCACCAAGAAGTGCAGGCTGTCAGCCCAGTAAAGGGGAACAGGACAGGCACCAAGAAGTGCAGGCTGTCAGCCCAGTAAAGGGGAACAGGACAGGCACCAAGAAGTGCAGGCTGTCAGCCCAGTAAAGGGGAACAGGACAGGCACCAAGAAGTGCAGGCTGTCAGCCCAGTAAAGGGGAACAGGACAGGCACTGATGCTCTGAGGGCGGTAACCTGGAAAAGTGGTTCCCTCGAGACGTAGAGATAGTACTCTGTCTCCGGTACCGGGTGTCTGGGGTCAGGGACCCAGCGTCTGAGGGCGGTAACCAAACAGTGGTTCCCTCGAGACGGTGACACAGGACCGGCCACGATATATTAGTGGGACGAACAGAGAATTCAGAGATGTTGCACTTATTTAAGAAAAAACATGTGTTGCCCACAGGGGCACAGACAGCACTAGATTTAGTCCGCACTCGAGAAGGAAAGAAATATACCAAACATGCTACTAATCTATATAAACTGGCGGGAGTCCCGCCTACGGGAAGATTGCAACCGAAGTTGTTAAGAACGAATATGCAAAAGTGATATAAGTGAAGAAAAAAAAAAAAAAAAAAAAAAAAAAAAAAAAGGTGCAGTTTTAACATTTAAGCACAGGCAAGTAAGACAGGGAAAGGAGTCTTAGCCTGCCACCGAGAGAGAGAATAGAACGGAAAAGAATGCCAGCCCTGGTAATATTTCTTTGAAAACTTTATTCGTGCTGGCCACACGAATGGGTCTTTTAAAACCAGAAAATATTCTTTTTCCTTCAGTTCTAATAGCAACTAGAAAGGGGAGTCTTTTTCTATGGGAGGGGGAAGTTCAGGGAGCGCAGTCTTATGTGATTTTTGAATCCCACATGGAAATGTACCTTACGTTAGTATGAGTCAAAATAATTCTGTTAAGGGACAGAAGGGTACCGCTGCAGTTATTTTATCATTGCCAGGACAGAAGTTAATATAAGAACAAGTGAAAAATAAAGCAAGTACGCTGTTTAAAGTATGTAGTATTACTGCAGCAGAAGGCAGGTTACAGCCAGAAGAGTGGCGAAAGATATTGGAAAAAAAAAAAAAAAAAGGAGAGGAATTTTGAATGATAACAACCTGCTGAAGATAGCAGAAGCCTGGTTTAATGTTACCAAGGCTGTCCAGAGAAAAATAGACCGAGCAGGAGATAGAAAAGGGAGGCTAAGATTGTTTTAATTGTGGTGTGACTGATTTATCTATGTGTGGCTATTGAGCTTCAAAAGGAAGGTTTCACTGAAATAGAATGTGGAGGGAAAGATAAGAAAAGTTACTGTTATATGAAAGTACCCGAAAGTGACAAAACTACACCTTCTACCCCTAAAGTTGACTCTCCCCCTCCATATCCTCAAAATAGTCCATGTCCCGTGGAATCACCATATTGGGTATGTCCCATATGCAAATCACAGAACCCAGTATGCAGGGATAATTGTTACTCCTGTGGAGCTCACCGCCCCCGTGAGCCTGCTAGTCAGGAGAAAGACGAGAAAATAAAATTATGCCCCCTTGTCACAAGATAGCATGAATTTGTAGTGAATGAAGTCAGTGAAACTATGAAAGTTCAAAACAGAAGGCATTAAAAAGAACTGAGTGTAGGGAGATAGCATGAGCGTGTGGCGTTATTTGTGTGTTAAGAAGTTATATGAACCTCAGCTATATAAAAGCCTGTTGGTTAATTTTTGAAAGGTCATAAAAAATGTAGTTCTTAGGGCTCTGGATAAAGCTCCATGTATTTAAACTTTAAGCAAAAGTTCCAAGCTAATAATTATTATTTTTCAGGAAGAAGCTGTGGTGTATCTTTATCTTATCTTTTCAGGGTCAATTGGCGAAACGCCCAGAAACAAGATGGCTCTTTGCCCGGAAACAAGTCTTATAGAAAATATTTTTTCTTTAGTCAGATGAATATGCAGAGTGTCTTTAAAATTATAAAGCTGACCATGTGCTCAGCACTGTGCAAAGAGATTATATAAAGCAAGACATTAGTGTGAAGTCTTATACAAAATCATTTGTCTATTAACTGAATATGTGATGTATGTTATAACGAATTAACCATTTATTTTTTTCCAAACGTGTCCGTAAGCAGTGGTTATTGTAAAAATTGCTGTGTAATCTAGAATGGGTTTGCTAGAGGGTGGTGAATTTGGGAGTCACCTCTCATTTGTGGGTGTGTCTTGTGTATAGGGTTAAATACAGGGGATACATAGTTGCAAAAGCAGTTACATAAGTGAATAAGGTATGCATTATGTAGAAGGCATTTCAAATTTCTTAGCAGAATAGTTACAGTGGAGTGTTCGGGGTAAAAGCCAAATAGGGATTGGCTAGGGAAATTTGTAGGGGTAAAATAATTGCTTAAATTGGGAGGGAATATTTTTCCATAACAGTAGATAGTATTGGGAAAAGGGATATGGCCTGCAGACAGGATAGAATTAATTATGGAAACAAGTGGTTAGCAAGGGATGAGGCCCTAAAGTTTCAGGAACTTAGATTGTATCAAAGTCAGGTTCACATTGGCTACTTAGTTTTAATTTGAGGAACATTAATAGGGAATACCTCTGTCTATATGTGGATGCTAAGACAGGAGTAAACACATTGATACAAGAATTTAGTCCTAGGTATAAATTATCTCCCTATGAGACACATATGGGATGACTTGTGACTATCAACAGTCCAAAGGAAAGAATTAAGGACCATGTTAGTGGTAATAAAACAGTAAGTTGTATGCAACTAATACATTTTTTGAGTCTCTCTAGGCAAAGTTGAAAGTGCACCTACTCGAGATGGGGTTAATAGTCACATATTCCCTGCGCAAGCATGCTTTTCATCTCAGGTGAAAAGGCCTAAAGTAATCACCAATACAGCAATTAAAGCGGCAGAGTCATTTTCCTGGACCCAAAGTACAGTAAAGCTCGTTCCAGCTCCACCAAACATTCCAGCTCCACCAAAGACCAAAGTCACCTAAAGCACAGCCGCATCAAGTTAACGTCTTGCCGAGTCAAAACTCTAACCGTTAACCAACGAGGAAAATAAGACACCAGGCTAAGGCCAGGTTTTATCAGAACTTTTCATTTTTTCAGAGACTCAATATTTTTATTCTTTAGAGTGTGTTAAGTTAGAAATTTAAGGTGTATGTACAAGTGAGCCTTGATGGGAGGATTGGTTTCCTGGAAGCGTGGCTTGTGAAAGCTCTTGTATGTGTTTTGGCAGTACTCTTCACTCTCTATGTATGTGTCATGTGCAGCAAAACTTTGATCCAGAAGTGTGTTGCACCTCCACCGAAAGGAGGGCGGGTGTCAGCCACAAGGAAAGGATCATAAGTCAGCCATGTTGACCCATCGCAGACATCGTCTGTTCTGATATTCTGAGTGATTGATGTATACAATGCGTGCAGGGTGAGGATCATGCATTAGCTTCCACAGATACCAAACCCCCTCAATTCTCAGTAATAGAATGTTGTGATGATTATGAAAATCCAAGAACAGGTTCAGATTAGGCTTATGGCCTTACAAAACAGAATTGCTTTAGACTATGTTTTAGCTTCAAAAGGAGGGTTATCTGTTTGATTAAAGACAATGTTGTGTTTTTATTTCAGATCAGTGTAGCAATGTGCAGCATGAACTTGATTAAATACAAGAGATTCAAAAGAGGTTTACAAAGGGAAGTGACAGATTATCACCCTTGGGGTTAGGTGAATGGCTTAGATCACTTGGAGCAAATTTTTTTTTTGAATGTTTTGATGTGTTTGGGAGTGTTACTTGTTGTCATATATGTGGGTGTCACGTGTTGCAAAGGTATGATCCACAGGTGTGCGACCCCCTCCCCCATTCGGATGCCACTCTTTACAGATGCCAGAAAACAGCAGTCCCGTGAAGAAAGAAGATGCCGACCACAGTTATTCAATTCATCAAAAGACATATTGGCCGCAGCGCCTTACGAGACTATGACAGTGAAGGGCACGCGCCCTTGTCCTCTGAAGTTATCCCTGGACTATCATCATGAACTTTATTCTCAAAAGCTATGTTTTAAGAATAAAAAGGGAGGGAGTGACAAAGTGAGAATATGACATAAGGGAGGGGGGTCTGATATAACAGCACTGGGATCTAAGCAACCATTTTGAGTCAGCATCCATCTTAGGTGCCTGATATTGTCTATTGTCTGTATGAAAGTTGGAATGAATGTTAGTTTAAAATACATTTTTTCTTCTGAAGTTCCAATTGATATTGAGCGGTTCAGCTAAGCCAAAAAACCTTGAGAACAAGAGCAATGTGCCAATGTTCGGGAATAAAGCTAGGAAGGTTTAACCCAGGATTCTGTACCTCTAATTCATCTATATCCTCCACTGACCTACAGAATCACACGCTACATATGTTAGATATTTATTGGTTGTGTGGAAATGGTAAGCTCCGAAATATTCTACCCCAAGTGTGGCAAGGACAGTGTGCATTAGTTAAGGTAGTTATGCCTTTTAGAGTGCTCCCATGGGAACCAGAAGTACAGTACCTATCCAGGAAACCTCTCTCTTTGCCGCGGTCAAAAAGGAGTATTGAGACAGCTCTACAAAGTGATAATTTGGTATATAGAGATGCAATGGGGGTTCCAAGGGGGGTCCCTGATGAATTTAAGGCCCAAGACCAAATTTCCGCTGGATTCGCATCAATCATCCCACAAGTACAAATTAATAAAAATGTTGATTGGATCAATTATCTGTATTACAACCAACAGAGATTTATCAATTATAGTAGGGACGCTTTCCAAGGTATAATTGAGGAACTAGGACCAAATACCAGAATGACTCTTCAGAATCGTATGGCCTTGGATATGCTTTTAGCAGAGAAAGGGGGGGTATGTTCAATGTTTGGAGAAGAATGTTGCACGTTTATCCCAGAAAACTCTGTGATAGATGGAAAGACGGTCAAAGCACTAAACCAGATCAGGGATCTAGCGGCAGAGGTTAAGAGAAATTCAGGGGTGGATACCAGCTGGGCCAACTGGCTGGCAGATTGGACTGGAGGCTGGAAGTCAATTCTCACGACTATTGGATTGATTTTGTTATGTTTATTTGTCTTTGCTATCCTTGTGCTTTGCTGTGTCTTTCCTCTTTATCGGAAACTAATGTATAAAGTAGTCGGAGCAGAAACGATGATGAGTACAGGAAGTGATCTGGAATCATTTTTGCAAACTAAAGCTAAGCCGGATATGCCTACCCGAAGCCCCCCAAAGCAGAAATATATTATGCATAATTCTTTATTATAAGAACCAAGTTTCTGGGGAAAGAGACTCCTACGATGTTTACAGTCTTGATGGAAGGTATGAATATCTGTTAGAGATGTGTTGTGCCAGTAGTCAAGTGAAGAAATCCTTTCCCCATTCCCCGCATCGTAGGACAGCTTGTATCCCCTAGGGAGGGAACGAATAAATATAGATTCAAGGGGGGATTGTGAAGGTAGAAGAGATTATGTGAATATATGTTTATCCGTTATTCCGAGTGTTATATAACTCAGCCCAGTAAATAGATATTGTCCAGTAAAGATGGCGCCTGTATCCGGGACCGCACCCTGAGATTATCCTGGAAGGAAGAAATCCGGCTGATGCAAGATGTACAAACAACTGACTTATCAGCCCGAGTCTCTCATGAGCTGATCACGCACCCATGCACGAAGGAATGTGCACGCCTCGGGGAATAATGTGTACCAATGAGAGACAACAGCGTGTCCCGGAGCAAGATATATCTGGCTAAAACCCAACCCCCTGCCTCGCCCCATTGTAAGCTATATGAACTGTGTGAGCTGAACAATAAAGCAGCAGTTCCTGTGTTACCCCCGGGATAACGCATGTACTGAGATTGAAGCTGAACTTTGTGTCAGAGTCTTTCTTAGTGAACTAGCGCATGCATGATTGAATTTGGAGCAAGTGACTGAAGAGAGAGAGAGACCCTGATATAGTGAGATTCACGACCTCATTATTATGGATCAGAGCTGCTTGTGTGTAGAGGTATATGTGCATGATTGGATCAGAGCTGCTTGTGTGGAGAGGTATATGTGCATGCGTGGATCAGAGCTGCAGTGTGTGTAGAGGTATATGTGCATGCTTGGATCAGAGCTGCAGTGTGTGGAGAGGTATATGTGCATGCTTGGATCAGAGCTGCTTGTGTGGAGAGGTATATGTGCATGCTTGGATCAGAGTTGCAGTGTGTGTAGAGGTATATGTGCATGCTTGGATCAGAGCTGCTTGTGTGTAGAGGTATATGTGCATGCTTGGATCAGAGCTGCTTGTGTGTAGAGGTATATGTGCATGCTTGGATCAGAGTTGCAGTGTGTGTAGAGGTATATGTGCATGCTTGGATCAGAGCTGCTTGTGTGTAGAGGTATATGTGCATGCTTGGATCAGAGCTGCTTGTGTGTAGAGGTATATGTGCATGCTTGGATCAGAGCTGCTTGTGTGTAGAGGTATATGTGCATGCTTGGATCAGAGCTGCAGTGTGTGTAGAGGTATATGTGCATGCTTGGATCAGAGCTGCTTGTGTGTAGAGGTATATGTGCATGCTTGGATCAGAGCTGCTTGTGTGTAGAGGTATATGTGCATGCTTGGATCAGAGCTGCTTGTGTGTAGAGGTATATGTGCATGCTTGGATCAGAGCTGCTTGTGTGTAGAGGTATATGTGCATGCTTGGATCAGAGCTGCTTGTGTGTAGAGGTATATGTGCATGCTTGGATCAGAGCTGCTTGTGTGGAGAGGTATATGTGCATGCTTGGATCAGAGCTGCTTGTGTGTAGAGGTATATGTGCATGCTTGGATCAGAGCTGCTTGTGTGTGTAGAGGTATATGTGCATGCTTGGATCAGAGCTGCTTGTGTGTAGAGGTATATGTGCATGCTTGGATCAGAGCTGCTTGTGCTGGTGATTACTTTTGGTGTTCTTTGCCTCACGGAATACATGTTTGGTAGATGTGAGTCCCCCTCCTCTTTTATCAATTTTTCTTCCCTTGTTTTTAACCCACAGTAATACATTTGTATTGTTATCACTTTCTTGGCATGCCCGTGTGCTTCTTCATAAGGATGCTTTTTTCGTTGTAATACATATCCATTATCCTTTAGCACCACTGTCCATTGTTATTATATCATAAATCAAGACAGTTTCTGGGCAACAGTGACGCACTGTGTTGATGCGGTATACTTTGTGTCACATATATATATATATATATATATATATATATATATATATATATCAAAAAATAAATAGACTATACCGTTCTGTGGCTAACGAAATGCTTTTATTTGTGCGAGCTTTCGAGATACGCTGATCTCTTCTTCTGGCGGTGTTACAATGAATGAAGCAAGCAAAGGGTATACTTAAAAACAGTGTCTCTTGGAATGTTATCTGTGCTTGTCTCTTCCCCCCCCCCCCCCTTGTGTGAATGTGATTTATGGCTAGAGGTGTTAAATGGTTCCTGAAAGTTAGTGATGTAAGAGTGTGTGTGTGTGTGTGTGTGTGTGTGTGTGTGTATCTGTGTGAATATAAATGAATGGAGAGCCCACAGTTTATACAGTGCTTTACAAAAGGTGTGTGTGTGGAGTGGGAGTTAATATAAATTGTGTGGGTAGGTGTGGAAATGTGAGAGATTGTAGCAAAACTAAAAGTGTGTGTAGATACTATGTGGTCCCTATTGGTGTATAGGGATGGAAAAACAAGGAGTATTTGTATGTGTAAGAGACAGCTGTGTGTGCATACATATAGCACAGTATGTACAGACATGGCCTTTAGCGCTCATGGGAAGAGAGTTCACTTGTGTCAGTAATGACTCATAAAATTTCGATCTCTGTTTAGGCCACCGCTAAGTGTCCCGAACAGTTGCATATATTTCTATTCGTGCAACCATCTCTATTTCGGTGTTTTAAGATTAACTTTGAGTATGGCAACCCCCAGATCGTCCATCTTATGGACAGAGTCAGAGAAATGTTCGCCGACAGGACTGTCTCTTGTTCCGCGTGTGATGCTGTGCGATGCAGGTTCATTCTCTTGTTTAGCCCCTGCCCCGTCTCACCTATGTAGTAGCAGCCCCCTGGACATTTCATGCACATGATGAGGAACACAACATTGCTGGAGGAACAGGTGAACCTTCCTCTGATTTTGTATTCCCGATTCCTGTGTGGTATTTGTATTGTGTCCGCTGTGTAGAGTATTGCGCAGGTTTTGCATCTTGCGTCCTGGCCTGGCATATATATAATTATATATATATATATTCCACAGAAGCAGCCGGCACTCCAGTTGCATGTAGAAAAAATTGGGTGCTTGTCCCATAAAGCAATAATAAACCACACGATTCCGTTTGAAGCACGAGATCAGGAGACAGCACTCTGGTAAGTTTGATCACAAGTTTTTGTACTGAAAAAGACACATAAACCGACGTGTCACGACAGGTCACTCTGCGCGTATTCTGACAGGCCGAGATGGCGTTTGCAGGGAGCTCGGGCGGTGGTAACATCTCTGCGGTGGCGCGGTCCGGATCCCAATACGTTCGCCGCGGAACCCGCTCTGGGCTTCAGTGTAAGTCTCCGTCTCCCCCTGTCAGCCTCAGGCAGCTGTTTAGCTATATTTTTAGCCAATCCAGGATTCCTTTATCCCGTTTTATTGAACACTGTCTTCCTTTTTATTATTTTATATACCGTTTGTCATGTTGTTTATAGATTTAGTTTCATTTAGTTATATTTGATTATTCATGTGGTTTGTGTTCATTGTAACCGAACCCGGATCTGTGACGCATATGTACTGAGGTGGGGTTGGATCCCCTCGGTTATTTCTTGTTTTATTAATAAATAATTTACTATATTTTAATCTCTGGTGTGCATTGTGTGCATTTTTCTTCTTGTCTGCACAGTGCTTCAGATTCTGCATCTGAAAAAATGCCGGTGGATCGGGATGTGAGGTAGGGAAGTGACGTCCGCGCCGGAACGTTATTGCCACGCCTCCAAATATTCATTGCCACGCCCCCAAATCGCGCCCGCTGCATACCCTGCAAAGCCATTAAAAAGCTCAGGCTTCAGCAAGTGTATTGCAGCGTGTGTGCGCCTTCCCTCCTTCTGAAATACTATAGACCAGGCCTGCACAACTCGTAAAGCGAGAAGGGCCAAAATGCTCCAAGGAAAAAAAATTTGGGCCGCACGGGTAAAATCATCATCATCATCTCTCCTCCAGCACCTCTCATCATCATCCTCATATCTCCCCCAGAACCCCTCACTATCAACCTTTGCGATACTCCCCATCTATCTCTCATACCCCCATCTCTCCCCCTCACCCACACATAATACTCCCTCTCCACAAACACACAATACCCCACTGCACACCACACACATCCCACGCCCCCTGCACCTCACATCCTTCTACCCCCCTGCACCTCACATCACTCTCCCCCCCTGCACCTCACATCACTCTCCCCCCCTGCACCTCACACCACTCTCCCCCCCTGCACCTCCCATCTCTCCCCCCTGCACCTCACATCACTCTCCCCCCCTGCACCTCACATCACTCTCCCCCCTGCACCTCACATCACTCTTCCCCCCTGCACCTCACATCACTCTTCCCCCCTGCACCTCACATCACTCCCCCCCCTGAACCTCACATCACTCCCCCCCTGAACCTCACACCACTCTCCCCCCCCTGCACCTCACATCACTCTCCCCCCCTGCAACTAACATCACTCTCCCCCCCTGCAACTAACATCACTCTCCCCCCCTGCAACTCACATCACTCTCCCCCCTGTACCTCCAATCACCCCCCTGCACCTCCAATCACCCCCCCTACACCTCCAACAACCCTCCCCTGCACCTCCAATAACCCCCCCTGCACATCCAACAACCCTCCCCTGCACCTCCAAAGACCCCCCCTGCACCTCCAATGACCCCCCCTGCACCTCCAATGACCCCCCCTGCACCTCCAATAACCCCCCCTGCACCTCCAATAACCCCCGCACCTCCAATGACCCCCACACCTCCAATCACCCCCCCTGCACCTCAATCACCCCCCTGCACCTCCAACCACCCCCCCTGAACCTCCAATCACCCCCCCTGAACCTCCAATGATCCCCCCTGCACCTCCAATCACCCCCCCCCGCTGCACCTCCAATCACCCCCCCTGCACCTCCAATCACCCCCCTCTGCACCTCCAATCACCCCCCCTGCACCTCCAATCACCCCCCTCTGCACCTCCAATCACCCCCCCTGCACCTCCAATCACCCCCCCTGCACCTCCAATCACCCCCCCCTGCACCTCCAATCACCCCTGCACCTCACCCCCTACACCTCACCTCCCCTGCACCTCACCTCAATGCACCTCACCTCAATGCACCTCACATCACCCCCGGGACCGCGGGGAATCGCTGCCATTTTTTTTTTTTGAAGGTTTTTTTTTTTAAGTTTTTTTTTTTTTTAAATCTCATTGCGGGCCGCACAGAGAGGCCGGGCGGGCCGCACAGAGAGGCCGGGCGGGCCGCACAGAGAGGCCGGGCGGGCCGCACAGAGAGGCCGGGCGGGCCGCACAGAGAGGCCGGGCGGGCCGCACAGAGAGGCCGGGCGGGCCGCACAGAGAGGCCGGGCGGGCCGCACAGAGAGGCCGGGCGGGCCGCACAGAGAGGCCGGGCGGGCCGCACAGAGAGGCCGGGCGGGCCGCACAGAGAGGCCGGGCGGGCCGCACAGAGAGGCCGGGCGGGCCGCATGCGGCCCGCGGCCGTTATGTTGTGCAGGCCTGCTATAGACGCAGCCTTATCGACGCTTACTGAATAGGCCACGCTTACTGAATAGGCCATCGCGATTGGCCCAGCGACGTCACTGCCCCGCCTCCAACCACCTCCCCCCGGCTCCCTTCGCGCACGCTGGCTCCGTGGAATCGGGCTGACTTAAGCAGGCGAGCCTCAGCGTTAGCGCGCATCCGCTCTCCCCACCCCTCTATGGCCCGGGCCTTAGTTACTGTACAGCATTGTAAAGTGCCTTGCTGGCCTAGTACAATTTAGTAAATATCCTAAACAATGTCGTCTTAGGCAAAATGTTGCTGATCTTTGCTCTAAAAATGACTATGAACTAAAGAGAAATAACAATCTCCCTTGTGAGCACATTCACATGTCTCAGACAGGTCTGCAACCCTGCTTTTCACCATTATCCCATACAGCTTCCACTGCAGCCAGGGACTCTGGGAAATGACATGCAAATGAGCACAGTGTCACCTTTTGCTTCAAATCTATTTTAAATGAAATTAGCCTTGTACTTCTGGTGGAGAGAGTAGGGGTTTGGTGCTTTATACGTTACATATTATTAAATGTTAACATCAAACAAATATTGTCATTATGTTTGGTGCTACTTATTTCTTTTTCATTAGGATTTATTTATTCATCTTTCATTATTATTATTTACTAGCTGAGAGACCCGGCGTTGCCCGGGATGTAAATGCGTAATAGGTAGTATTATTTATAACTCGTGGAACAATAGGTGAGTATTTGTTGTAAAGGTTTCGGGGGGGGGGGGAGAAAGGGGAGCGGGGGGGGGAGAAAGGGGAGCGGGGGGGGGGGAGAAAGGGGAGCGGGGGGGGGGAGAAAGGGGAGCGGGGGGGGGGAGAAAGGGGAGCGGGGGGGGGGAGAAAGGGGAGCGGGGGGGGGGAGAAAGGGGAGCGGGGGGGGGGAGAAAGGGGAGCGGGGGGGGAGAAAGGGGAGCGGGGGGGAGAAAGGGGAGCGGGGGGGGGGGAGAAAGGGGAGCGGGGGGGGGAGAAAGGGGAGCGGGGGGGGGAGAAAGGGGAGCGGGGGGGGAGAAAGGGGAGCGGGGGGGGAGAAAGGGGAGCGGGGGGGGAGAAAGGGGAGCGGGGGGGGAGAAAGGGGAGCGGGGGGGGAGAAAGGGGAGCGGGGGGGAGAAAGGGGAGCGGGGGGGAGAAAGGGGAGCGGGGGGGAGAAAGGGGAGCGGGGGGGGGGAGAAAGAGGAGCGGGCGGGGGGGAGAAAGGGGAGCGGGGGGGGAGAAGGGAGCGTGGGGGGGAGAAAGGGGAGCGGGGGGGAGAAAGGGGAGCGGGGGGGAGAAAGGGGAGCGGGGGGGGAGAAAGGGGAGCGGGGGGGGGGAGAAAGGGGAGCGGGGGGGAGAAAGGGGAGCGGGGGGGGGGGGGGAAGGGGAGTGGGGGGGGGGAAAGGGGAGTGGGGGGGGGGAAAGGGGAGTGGGGGGGGGGGGTGGAGAGCGGTGGGCATATGTATTGTCATAATTTATGTATGGGCATTTCCCCCCCCCCCCGTTCCCCGTGACTCCCCCCCCCCGTTCCCTGTGACTCGCGCTCCCCCCCCCCGGCGGCCGCTTGGTCCCCCGATGTGCCGTCCTGCTGAGTGAGGCGTGCAGGCGGCTGCAGGAAGCGCCCTGTGTGGGCCTAAGACTCACGCTCCCCCCCCCCCCCCGGCGCCCGCTCGATGTGGCGTCTGGCTGAGCGGCGGTAGGAAGCGCCCTGTGTGGGCCTGAGGCTGAGGCGGGACGCGCAGTGGGCCTGAGGCTGAGGCGGGACGCGCAGTGGGCCTGAGGCTGAGGCGGGACGCGCAGTGGGCCTGAGGCTGAGGCGGGACGCGCAGTGACTTACCTGAGCGGGTGGTAGCGCCGGGGAGGTAAGGGAGCGGCTGGGGTAGGAGGGCCGCGCTTCCCGTCCGGAGCCAGTGCAGGATGGCGCACGTGAGGGGGGGGGGAGGGGGGCGGACAGAGGGTGTGTGTGTGTGTATAGAGCTGCTGTGTTGTGTGTGTGTGTGTGTGTGTATAGAGCTGCTGTGTTGTGTGTGTGTGTGTATAGAGCTGCTGTGTTGTGTGTGTGTGTGTGTGTGTATAGAGCTGCTGTGTTGTGTGTGTGTGTATAGAGCTGCTGTGTTGTGTGTGTGTGTATAGAGCTGCTGTGTTGTGTGTGTGTGTGTGTGTGTGTGTATAGAGCTGCTGTGTTGTGTGTGTGTGTGTATAGAGCTGCTGTGTTGTGTGTGTGTGTGTGTATAGAGCTGCTGTGTTGTGTGTGTGTGTGTGTGTGTATAGAGCTGCTGTGTTGTGTGTGTGTGTGTGTATAGAGCTGCTGTGTTGTGTGTGTGTGTGTGTGTATAGAGCTGCTGTGTTGTGTGTGTGTGTGTGTATAGAGCTGCTGTGTTGTGTGTGTGTGTGTATAGAGCTGCTGTGTTGTGTGTGTGTGTGTGTGTGTGTGTATAGAGCTGCTGTGTTGTGTGTGTGTGTGTGTGTGTGTGTGTGTGGGCCGTCACTCCGCCTCAGGCCAATGAGAGGTGTGCGGGGGCGGGCGACCCAAGGGACCAATGAGATTTCCCCTAGGGACACCGGACATCCAGGCAGGCAAACATACAGTGCTTTCACTAATATAGTATAAGATTAACTTTATTATATTTGTTGTTGTCATTATTATTATTGTTTACTGTTAGCTGGAGTATGGCTCACCCAAGAACCACTTTCCCCTGTATGGGGGTCAGACATAGTGCAGACTTGACCCCTGACATTTATAAAAAGATGTTGGAATATGTGACACTGCTGCTTAATAAACACAAACACAGGCGCGCCATGTATTGTTCTGACATTGGTTTATTACACAGAGACACGTCTTTATAGAGGGTTGTCACACTAACAGCCTGGAAGGGGTTAATGCAGGGTCACCAGCCCAGCCCCCCTCTCCTATGATTGGTTGCTGCTCTCGTACAGGAGCCGCGATTGGTCCCCTGTCAATGTCAGAAAAGGCGCGCCAGTTTTGCTGTCTCCATGGCGACCATGGCGGCCGCCGGAGATCGGCCTGCAGCGCGGCCCGGCTTCCAGGTTACCTCCCCGCCGGTGAAGATGTTAGCGGGGCGGCTGAGGGAATGCGTGCGGCGGCGGCCCGGTTCCTTCTGGCTGGAGAAAGGAGCCGGCGGGCTGGAGGTGGGCCTGGTGTGGATGCAGGGCCGGGTGCTGCACGTACGGCCCGAGCGCGGCGTCACCGTGCGGCTGAGCGACGACACTCACACCTTCACCGTGTGCGGGGCCGACCGGGTGCCCAAGGGCAAGCCCTGCCTGCAGCCAGGTAACCGGGGGGTCCGCACGCCCTGCCTGCAGCCAGGTAACCGGGGGGGTCCGCAAGCCCTGCCTGCAGCCAGGTAACCGGGGGGTCCGCAAGCCCTGCCTGCAGCCAGGTAACCGGGGGGTCCGCAAGCCCTGCCTGCAGCCACGTAACTGGGGGGTCCGCAAGCCCTGCCTGCAGCCAGGTAACCGGGGGGGTCAGCAAGCCCTGCCTGCAGCCACGTAATCGGGGGGTCCGCAAGACCTGCCTGCAGCCAGGTAACCGGGGGGTCCGCAAGCCCTGCCAGCAGCCAGGTAACCGGGGGTCCGCAAGCCCTGCCTTCAGCCACGTATTTGGGGGGTCAGCAAGCCCTGCCTGCAGCCAGGTAACCGGGGGGGTCAGCAAGCCCTGCCTGCAGCCAGGTAACCGGGGGGGGTCCGCAAGCCCTGCCTGCAGCCAGGTAACCGGGGGTCCGCAAGCCCTGCCTGCAGCCAGGTAACCGGGGGGGTCCGCAAGCCCTGCCTGCAGCCAGGTAACCGGGGGGGTCAGCAAGCCCTGCCTGCAGCCAGGTAACCGGGGGGGGTCCGCAAGCCCTGCCTGCAGCCAGGTAACCGGGGGTCCGCAAGCCCTGCCTGCAGCCAGGTAACCGGGGGGTCCGCAAGCCCTGCCTGCAGCCAGGTAACCGGGGGGTCTGCAAGCCCTGCCTGCAGCCACGTAACTGGGGGGTCCGCAAGCCCTGCCTGCAGCCAGGTAACCGGGGGGTCAGCAAGCCCTGCCTGCAGCCACGTAATCGGGGGGTCCGCAAGACCTGCCTGCAGCCAGGTAACCGGGGGGTCCGCAAGCCCTGCCAGCAGCCAGGTAACCGGGGGTCCGCAAGCCCTGCCTTCAGCCACGTATTTGGGGGGTCCGCAAGCCCTGCCTGCAGCCAGGTAACCGGGGGGGTCCGCAAGCCCTGCCAGCAGCCAGGTAACCGGGGGGTCCGCAAGCCCTGCCTGCAGCCAGGTAACCGGGGGGTCCGCAAGCCCTGCCTGCAGCCAGGTAACCGGGGGGTCCGCGCGTGGCTATCACTGTCCTGCCTCACACGGGAGGAGGGCGCCATGATTTCTTCTCCCGCCCCCTAAACAGCAACACCAGCCTCTCACCCTCTCACCCTCTAGCGTCACCTAGATAGAAGCCAGGCAGATCACACTGGTTTTCTATGAATCGCAACTGATTTTAAAGTCCTGTTTATATCAGCAGTCAGGTCTGATATAAAACAGTAGTAATGTTTCCACCGCCAGTGTATGCAGCGCTGTACATAGAATGTTTGCAGGCGCGAGCCGCTACCCCATAGAGCTTACAATCTATGTCTGAAGCACTTATTCCCATGACCTGTTATTTGTAATTTATATGATTGTCACATGTATTACTGCTGGGAAGCGCTATGTACATTTAATGGCGCTATATAAAAAAAGACATTTGTAGCCCTTTTTCTGACACTCTAAGCGACTTCGGGTAACTGCGCGCACCTGCGGCTCCAGGAGATCTGAGCCTCCGCTAGCTGGGAGCCTGGGGTAACACTTATTAGCGCAGCGCCTCCACTTACCCAGGATCACCGTCATGTAAGATTCCCCTGGGCAAGAAACACACCGATACAATGCGTGCAACCAACTTTACTATGTGCAATAATAAACTTATACTCTATATGAACCGTGGCAATAACCCAATATGCATACACTTATCTTATAACACTATACTTATACTCTATCATACCCTAACACCGCTAACGGATAATGTCCTTCTAACATCAGTGGCTCGGCCACACCCCTAGGGAATATTGTCCTGTACAATAGTGGCTCAGCCACGCTCTTATGAGTGTCTCTATCCCGTCACCGCGTGCCCCACACACCGTGTCCGTGTAATAGTACGATAGCGGTGTGTACTCGCTAGTGTCTCCCTATAGTTACGCCTAAGGCGGGATCAGCGCCTGTTGACCGGTGTTGGTGCACTTGACGTATCTACTACCTTCCGGTCACGGCGGTGACCGGTAATACTTGGAAAAGGATCAGCCGAATCCTTGCTTGTCTGGGATGTCCGCAGTGCAGCTGTCTGGTCCCAAGCAGCTCACCAGCAAACCTGCTCCGCACGCTTGTCCCTAACTGTGTACACAGTAAGGTGACTGATCGCTAGCACTATGGCCGTCCCTGCAGCACAGCAGCACACTGTGACTCAGGGGTTTCTCCTAAGGGCCTGCGGGGTAAAGCTAGCCTATGCAGGCGGGTCACGGACCCCCTGCACGCATACACCCTCCTCCGTTACCTTCCAGATCCCCTCTGACTAGCCTCTCCCCCACGCTTCCCTTTCCTCCTCCCGTAATTCTAGCCTTCCGATTGGCTCCTCAAGTCAGGTGACTGCCCAGGAGCTCATGGGAGTTGTAGTTCCTCAGCGGAGCTTCTCTGCCTTGAGCTGCACAGACTCACAGCTATTGCATCAGCGCAGACCTCCACATGACTCTCCTGAACAGTCAAAACACCAACTGAACACACATATGAGGCTCCTACCACATCCCTACACATACATCTATTATTTGGTGCCTGCGGCACAGGGAGATAACGTGACTTGCTCAAGGTCACAAGGTATGGGGGGGGGGATTGAGTGTGTGTGGGGGGGGATTGAGTGTGTGTGGGGGGGGATTGAGTGTGTGTGTGTGGGGGGGGGGGGTTGAGTGTGTGTGGGGGGGGGGATTGAGTGAGTGTGTGTGGGGGGGGATTGTGTGTGTGTGGGGGGGATTGAGTGTGTGTGTGTGTGGGGGGGGGGATTGAGTGTGTGTGTGGGGGGGAATTGAGTGTGTGTGTGTGTGTGGGGGGATTGAGTGTGTGTGGGGGGGATTGAGTGTGGGGGCGGGGATTGAGTGTGTGTGTGTGGGGGGGATTGAGTGTGTATGTGTGTGGGGGGGATTGTGTGTGTGTGTGGGGGGGGATTGTGTGTGTGTGTGGGGGGGGATTGAGTGTGTGCGTGGGGGGATTGAGTGTGGGGGGGGGATTGAGAGTGTGTGGGGGGGGGATTGAGTGTATGGGGGGGATTGAGTGTGTGTGTGTGGGGGGGGATTAAGTGTGTGCGGGGGGGATTGAGTGTGTGTGGGGGGGGATTGTGTATGGGGGGGGATTGAGTGTGTTTGTGTGTGGGGGGGGTGTGTTTGTGTGTGGGGGGGATTTTGTGTGTGTGTATGGGGGGGGGATTGTGCGTGTGTGTGTGGGTGGGGGATTGAGTGTGTGTGTGGGGGGATTGAGTGTGTGTGTGGGGGGATTGAGTGTGTGTGTGTGGGGATTGTGTGTGTGTGTGTGTGTGGGGGGGAGTGAGTGTGTGTGTGTGTGTGGGGGGGGGGATTGTGTGTGTGTGTATGTGGTGTGTGTGTGTATGTGGTGATTGATTGAGAGAGAGAGAGTGTGTGTTGTAATGCAGTGGTGCGCAAACTGGGGGGCGAAATCTGGGTGCGCGGGCCGGCAGACGCTTTGCGCGGGAGGACGAAAAAGCTGTACGCGAGGGGCGGCCAATAAGATGTGCACAGGCGGGCAGCCGAAGATGTGTGCGGGTGGCTGAACAAGATAGTGCAGGTGGCGGCCTCGTGATGGTGTGTGCGCACGCGCAGGGGCTTCGGGGGTACGGGGAGGAGCACGCCCGAGCACGGTGAAGTCAAACGCCCCTCCCGGTGTCTGCCCTGCAATAGCGCTGTGTTCCTGCTCTCCTCCGCTGGCAACCTGCTTCGCTGCTATCCTCTGCGAGGGAAAGGGTCGGCTGCCACTGTATCAATCACACTATGAATGTACAGAAATAATAAAAAAAAAGTGAAAACATTGAAAACGGAAAAAATAAATAAGGTAGAAACAAAAAGGGGGGGGAGATGGAAGGGAGGTAGCAAAGAGGTGGATGAATGCCCCCCAAAAGTATTGCCTTTGTGCACGTACGCTCTCCCAAGCTCAGCGCTTGGGGAGACAAACAAAATTGACTTTGAAGTGCGCTCAGCAGAAGTCAATGCACACACACAGCCACACACACACACACAGACACACACACACACACACACACACATACAGACACACACACACACACATACAGACACACACACACATACAGCCACACACACACACACACAAATAGCCCCGATCCACGCTTGCAAAATGATGCAGGACACCCTGCGCTCAGGCTTGGAGAGTTGGTGATGTCACCGCTCTCAGCGGCAGCGTGGACGCAGCCTAATTTTGCAAGCGCGAGCTGTTGAAATATGTAAGTATTTATAGACATATTTGGATTTATATTGTATACCGTTTAATAAAGGTTTTTTTTTTTTCATGTGATTTTGATTACGTCAGCCAGGGGGGGCCCGAGAAATTTTATGGATGAAAAGGGGGGCTCGGCATAAAAAGTTTGCTCACCCCTGCACTAAGCTGCGCTTTCAGCTCATAGACCTCACATTATAAACGTGTAATTATAGTCTCACCTTAATGTAGTGTAAAAGAAAATGATGTACAGATTTGGTCGCATCTATTAACGCAGGTTAACGGTGGCAGAACGTTAACGCAGCTCTATTTGAACAAATGGCACAGCGCTATATCTCTTAAATGGGTGCAATTTATTGCATTATTTGTGTAATCTTATCAGGTGGTACAGGCATACCCCGCATTCACGTACACAATGGGACCGGAGCATGTATGTAAAGTGAAAATGTACTTAAAGTGAAGCACTCCCTTTTCCCCACTTATCGATGCATGTACTGTACTGCAATCCTCATATACGCGCATAACTGATGTAAATAACGCATGTGTAGCAGTCTCTATAGTCTCCCCGCTTGCGCACAGCTTTGGTACAGGTAGGGAGCCGGTATTGCTGTTCAGGACGTGCTGACAGGCGCATGCGCGAGCTGCCGTTTGCCTATTGGGTGATATGTCCTTACTCGCGAGTGTACTTAAAGTGAGTGTCCTTAAACCGGGGTATGCCTGTACACTTGTACAGGAAATCCTAAAGTTGATGTCCCTGGGGCAGCTGAGGGATTTTCACCCATTCAGTCCTGGAGGGTCCTGCGCCCCCCTCCTGCATTTCCTAATCATGTGTTCGCTCCTTAGGCCTCGGATATTTTATTTATTTATAAAATGTTTTACCAGGAAGGAAGCAATACTTGAAAATGAGGTAACTCTCAATGTATGTCCTGGGCACAGAGTTATGATGCCAGATACATGGTTACAAATCCATAGTTACATTAAGTGAACATGGTATACATTATATACAAGACAATGCATGCACAGTTAGAGATAATATATATATTATAGGCGCATGTAACCGTTACAGACCAGATTAAAATGTGAGACAGCCTTCGTTTTGAAAGCACTTAGACTGGTGGCATCTGCAAGAGTCTCTGGTAGGTTGTTCCAGTTTTGGGGTGCACGGTAAGGCCGTGATTATACCCGAAGCGGCGGAGCGCAGAACGTTGTGCGCCACCAAAACAAATAAAAGTTTTCCTATGAGCGCACACTAAGAATGGGTGACCAACGAGGCGGCCAAGTGCGCAAATTTTCGAACAGATCCAAGAATTTTATTTTCTGGAGCGATGGCCGCGTCATGTGAGCGGTTCAGCCAATGAGACTGAACCACTCACGTGACATCATGGCCTCGCCTCCCGATGCCTCCTGCCTGCAGTGCAAGTTTCGGGCAGCGCATCGCATTGAGGTAGCGCGCGTGTCCCGCCGCCGGTGGTATAATGAAGGCCTATGAGGAGGAGCGGACGGATACTTTGTTGAACCTTAGGACCATGAGCAGTCTGTTGGAGTCTGATCTCAGATGATAAGTGCTACACGTGGTAGGGGTGAGGAGCTTGTTCAGATAGGTGGGTAGCTTGCCGAGAAAGTATTTCAAGGCAAGACAGGAAAGATGAACTTTGCGCCTAGACTCTAGTGATGACCAATCTAGTTCTTTGAGCATTTCGCAGTGATGTGTGTTGTCGTTGCATTGGAGGACAAAGCGACATATTGAATTGTAGAGGGTATCAAGGTTGCTAAGGTGGGTTTGGGGTGCTGTGCCATGTACTACAGTATGTCCCCATAGTCGATAATTTGCATTGGCTTCTGCTGTGTGATATAGTGCGTGTGCGACAGAGCACATGGCGTTGTGCGCGCCTGTCGCCTGAGTGATCTGTGGACTTTAGATCGCTCGTGACGGGGAGGCGTGGCCGTGACATCACTAGGCCTTCCCTAATGTCTCTCACGGGAGACCAGGAGATTTTACACTTATTTTTACCGGGATCATTCGCTAGGCAAACAAGGTGGTAAGAACAAAATGCAGTTTATTCGGGTAAACCCGCGTACAACACAATGAATACACAAAATACAGCTAAAAGCACACTTGCTGGGGGTGAAATCTAGGCTCTACTAGGTGCAGGGCGAATGCTTCGGTACGCTTAACCTGACCGGGATATACACCCGGGCTTTCTGGTCCTCTTTTTGGCTTCAGTTCCTAGCCGCGACCGCTACGTTCCAAATGAGAACTTGAACTTCACGTCTGACTTAGTCTCTGCAGGGCAGACTTTTCCTAGCTTCAAAACCAAGCCGGTTGCTCTGGTATTCGTGACAGCAACTTTGAAAAGTCCGCCCTAGCTTCATCGACACAAGTCACTAGATCGTCTGGTTCTCTGACTGGGGTTTTCTCCTTACATACCCTCCACTGTTCTATGTTCAGCATGGAGGAAGGAGCGACCAATTGGAGCATGGGAAACCCTGCCGCCAACCGATAAGAATAGGGGCTCGTCCTTTGACTGACGCCAGAGGAGGGGACGGGCTAAGCCGGCTCGGGATGACCCGTGGGCGGGACATACGGATTGACCAATGGGAAAACGCGCCGACATTTTGCTGCTTCCCCTAGTCAACCCCTTGTCACCTACTGGGCAGACTCCACTGAGTCTGGCAGATCGGAGTGTCCTCCCCGCAGGGGGTCTCTGTTCTCCGGACCCAGTACTAAGCCCTGCCCTGGCCACTTCACACCCCGACACCTCTCAACATCCCTTCTCCTCTCCGATGTCTATGCAGACTTCCCGGCACCTATATGGATGCCTGAGCTGGCTGAATAGACATTTATAGTAAAAGCACATGTAACGGTATTTCTGGCCCGGCCTGACCCACCCAATCTCACATTGGCCCCTGTGGTCTAACCGGTCCCCATTACAGTGTGATAGTGTCTGGTGGTGCACCTGTTGGCAACAGGACTCCTGAGTCTCCCGCATGATGGTGTGTGGGGAGGACCCGTCCAGACAGGCAGCTGAGGTAGTGTGCGGAGTCCTACCTAGTTCCAGTGCAGCGCCTCCACCTCATCAGGGTCCCTTCGGTCACTTGGGGATGGTCCTGACGAGGAACTCCTCTGTGGTGCTCCTCTCTGTACATTCACTCCACACATGTACACGAGAGGGTTTGTGATTAAGAGCATCTTTATTGGTTGAGGTGGGCTAACTGCCCCTCGCAGTAGTTTCTCTAGCCACTCATTGTCCCTCAGTGCTTCCCTTTGAAAGGTGTAATTCTCCTTTAATAGGGATTCCCTATCCCAGCCGGGATGTCTTTACCCTGTGCCAGGTCCCTGGACACAGTCTTCCTGTTCAGCTACTATAACATAACTCTCGCAGACTATTCAGAACTCCTACAGAACTCAGGACTCAGATAGAACTAACTATTAGACACAGTGCTGTGCCTTATGTACACTCTGGAAGCTGACACACCTCTGACATCACTAACCATGGAATCAGAGCATGTGACCACTCCCATCCATACACAGGGCACCCCACCAGGGTGTGAGGGCAAACCTCCATAATTACTGCTGGCATGCCCACAACTTACCAGGCCTTACTGTCAGCAGGAGAGATGACTGTAGCCATTTTACATGACCGCTACACACAAATGAAATAAAACATACTTTAATACATAGGATAACTTGGGCAGACTCATAGCTGTAAGGGAAATAGGACTGGGATATCTGGGCTTGAAAATCAGGAGTCACTGGGCAGCCCTGGTGTAATTCAACCCACGTACTGGCAAATCATGCCTGCACGCCAGGGAGAATTAGGAGACTACTGATATCTTTGCCCCCCCCAAACTCCTGCAAACAACATGATTGCATTTCTACCCAAATATCTCACCTAAAACTTACATATAGAACGTTTCATGAGTCTTAGGCTCAGGGAACATGAAAAGTGGAAACGAAGCAAAAGGAAAAAGCAGGCACTAATACTCCGGAAAGTAAAAAAAGGTTGAATGAAATCCAGGAGAGCGTGTGCCCATAAAGACTATTTTAATGGAAACCACAAAAAATATACAGCTACATTACGGGGTACACAAACCCCCACCAACGCGGCTCGAATTGCGTTGGTGGGGGTCTGTGTACCCCGTAATGTAGCTGTATTTTTTTTGTGGTTTCCATTAAAATAGTCTTTTTTTATGGGCACACACTCTCCTGGATTTCATTCAACCTTTTTTTACTTTCCCGAGTATTAGTGCCTGCTTTTTCCTTTTGCTTCGTGTCAAGTCATCCAGAAAAAACAGAAGCACGCCCCCTACTGTGAAAGAAGAAACCTGGACAGCCAAAAGGACATTACCAACTGTAACTGTGAGTTATTTTATCACAAGCACATTCTCCATTCTGACATTATATGCTGGGACACTTTATTGTGTGGCCCCTTACTACAGTGCTCGTGGGGGCCCTAGCCCACTAGTCAGATTACAATGGAGCAGTGATTAATACATGATTGTTCTGTGTCCTATGGATTGGCTATCCCTTATCCATTATCCAGGGGGTTTTCATTTCAGGAATCATTATATACATTTATTGAACGTTACAATTTTTGTACTACATATTTTGAGGGTTTTTTTGAGAGCACCACACATTTTTTCCATTTTTCTATGAAAAGTGGACAGGCAGGGGACACTTTAACGTTCACATGTTATAATGCCGGGCCCCTGGCTTATGGTGCCAGGTAGCTGCCAGGGGCCCACCGTTCCAGTGGTAACCTTTATTGTATAGCCTGGTTACCCCCTTTATCGTATAGCCTGGCACCCCCTTTGGAGGGAAGTATTATGGGAAATGGGGGGGTCCCAGAGTTGAAATGAATGCGGTTCAGCTTGGGGAGACCCTCTGCTTCAATCCTGTTTTAAAAATTTTTTTTTTTATAAAAAGCGAGTGACTTGCTCCTTCAGAATACTGATTTTCATGTTCGGTTAAAGCCTTACTTCACAAATGTAGTAAAGTGCTTTAAAACATTTTTTTGATTTCAACCTTCCCCAGCGATCTCATCTGTCTATCTTAACCTTGTGTCGCCCTGCTCCTTACTTCCCTTCTCCTTTCCCACTCAACCTGTCTTCACCAACCTACTAACACTTCTCTACCTCCTTTGATACCTAACCTACCAAGTCCTACTTCACGTCCCCCTTCACTCCACTTCCAGTCACCACTCCCACTATCTAACTTGCACATTTCTATAGCTTTCTGATTTCCTCACTTCTCCACATTTATTCTTCTTTCTTTCTAGCTCCCTACTTCCTCTCCTCCTTGCTCTCCCCTCTACCACTTCCTTACTACTTGCTGCATCCCTACCCCACTTTAAATTCAAGTCTACTTCCTTTCTCCTTCTTATAGTATTGTCTCCTTAAATGTCTCCACTTCGGCTTATTTCCTCTCATCTACTTGCTTTTATCCTCTTACTAACTCCCTCTCTATCACTCACCCTGCCCTTACTCGCTTAATGGTTCTGCCGCTACGGCGCTATACTAATTCCCTTCCCGTATGTCTTTCTATTCTTCCCAGACGCAAAATTCAAAAAGCCCGCGTCGGGCCGGTGAGGTGACTAATCCAGGCCTGCGCGGGTCATCCGGCGCATTCTGGACGCCTTGATGGGCTTACGGCTGTCCTTGGTCTTGCTGGTGACGTCATCTGGTCGCGCCGGTGGGAGCTGGTTCCGCGCCACCTCCAAGATGGCGCCGCTCCTTCCGGGGCACAGCTGTGATGCGTATCCGGGGGGCGGCCATTTTGGAAGACGTCTCTCACCAGTGCGGAGGTGCGTGCGCCCGCTCCTGTTTCCCGCTCACCGCTCTCTTCCTGCTCCTGCGGTTCACTGTGGATTCCCGCCTTCTAGAGCTGCTTCGCCATCTTGTGTCGGGGGCCGCCATCATCAGAAAGGTAGGCCGCAAATTTTCTCACCAGGGATTCAGTTTCAGCGCAGGTTGCTTGATCACTGGACATCTGTAGTTGGGGTGTCGGGGATCACCGCTCTTTCACTCGGGGGTGAGTTTCTTTATTTGGTGACAGCTTCACCGTGGCCGGGGACCAGACCTCAAGTAGGGGGACGAGAACTGGAGGAGAAGCAAAGAAACACAGGTTGCTGAGGCCATGACACCGAGGGATTAGCCTGATACACTACAGGGGTGAACAAAGCCGGGACAGACTCTGGTTATGCATAGTATATGTTAGGTTTTATTAATTCAAGCTCAGGAAGAGCGAGGCAGGAGTGGGGGGGAGTGACCTGCTTCAAAAATCCGCATGGGCCACGCACTAGGGGGGAGGAGGGTGGATCTCCTGGGCCCTAGTGAAGTCCTTTGGGACTGGACGCGGTGGGTGAGTGAACTTCATCCCACGTTTCCTCCGGGCGGTTGGAGAGGAGTCCAGCTTCCCAAAGGCGGTGATCTCGTCAAGGAGGCGACGTCGCCGAGACGACGAGAATTCTACTGTCTTTTGTCTTGTCTAGTGTTTGTTGTGTCCCCCCAGGTGTACCCTCTTGTGTGCTCCCCCTTGTGTATTGCTGTAGGTGGTGAAGTGAGGTATTGCAGTTCGAGAAGAAGAGGAGGTCGGGATTGTGGTCCAGGTGCATCAATCAAGAACAGATATCGGCAGCAAAGTCATCTCATACTTTTAAATGAGTAAGGAACTCAGGCTAGTATCACATAACATTAAGGGGTTTAACAGCCCGGTTAAACGCAGAATCGCCTTCCGAGATTATAAGCGTAAAGGGGCAGAAATTCTGTTTCTGCAAGAAACACACTTCTCTCAAGACAACTACCCCAAATTCCTGGATAAGGACTACCCGACACACTTTTTGTCTTCCGCGAAAGTAAAAAAAAAAGGGGTGGCCATACTAATTCATAAAAGAATACCGTTCGTACCCGATAGGACTTTCAAAGATAAAGAGGGCAGATTCCTCATAGTAAGAGGTGCAATCCAAGGGTTCCCAATTACTCTAGCAACAATATATGCCCCTAATGAGACGGCCCCCGTTTTTTTCTCTACCTTCTTTGGGAAACTCAACAAAGTGGCCAGAGGTAATATCATTGTCGCTGGAGACTTGAACAGGGCACTACGGGAGGACCTTGACAGATGTTCATCCACTAATATTACACACAGATCTGACATACTAACAATTAAAAAAGGGTTACGTGACTGCCAACTACTCGACATCTGGAGGGAACAACACCAGAGACTGAGAGAATACACCTTCTACTCACACCCACATGACACATATAGCAGGATAGATTACTTCCTTGTATCCAACAGAATGGTCCCTGGGGTCTCTCGCACCGAGATCCATGATATTTCATGGTCAGACCATGCATCTATAGAGCTGCGGTGCACACTAATCCCACTAGACAGACCTAGAGCGAACTGGAAACTAAACGAAATCTTGCTGAAAATCCCAGCCCTACAGGTGGAAATTGGGGAAAAGCTCACACAATACTTCGAGGAGAATGAGGGGAGTGTGGCTACGCACTCCAGACTGTGGGAGGCCCATAAGGCTACCCTCAGGGGGGTCATTATGAATCTGGCCGCTAAACGGAAAAGAGAACGGGAGGGAAAAATTTTGAAGCTAGAGGAACAGCTAGCAGAGCTTTCCTCCCTCCACAAAAAAATAAGAATGCCCACACGTTAACTCAAATACTAGCCACTAAAACTAGTCTTAACCTCCTCCTCTCCGCCCAGGCCGAGAAGGAATTGACCTGGTCCAAGCGGAAATTTTATGAAAAAGCTAACAAGCCTGACACACTACTTGCCAATAAGCTAAAAAAACAAGCTTCCAAACTATCACATTCACGCAATTCGAAACCAAGATGGGGACCTTACCTCCATCCCAGCGAACATAGCAGGGGAATTCAAAAAGTATTACGAAATATTATACAATGGAGATAAGGTAACCCATAATCCGAAAACAAAGGAGGATTTACGGACCTTCTTAATAGAGGCACATTTACCCATTTTGAAGAGATGCGAAAGGGAGGCACTCCAGTCGGACTTCACGATGGAGGAACTCTCTGGGGTCATCAAAGCACTAAAACCGGCTAAAGCCCCAGGGCCAGATGGCTTTTCGAACTTATATTACAATAAATATTTAAAAATTCTAGCCCCCCACATGTTAAAGTTATTCAATGAAATCTTAGCAGGGGCCTCATTCCCAGCACAAATGCTCCAAGCCTCAATATCGGTGATCCATAAACCCGGAAAGGACCCGGCAGACTGTAAGAGCTACCGGCCCATTTCACTGATTAACTTGGACCTCAAAATATACTCTAAACTTATAGCCAACAGGGTGGGTAGTGTTCTTCCCGGGTTAATTCACACGGATCAAGTAGGGTTTATCGGAGGTAGACAAGCGGCAGATAACACCAGGAGAATTATTGACCTAATTGATCTGGCCCAAAAAGAAAAAATTCACTCCATGGTGTTAAGTCTGGACGCTGAAAAAGCCTTCGATAGAATAGATTGGCCCTACCTATCGGAAACACTGAGAGCATTTGGCTTTGAGGGACGCCTCCTGCAGGCCATCCTGGCGTTGTATAAAAACCCAACAGCAAGAGTGAGATATCAAGGTTTCCCCTCAGAACAGTTTGAAATCAAAAGCGGAACACGTCAAGGATGCCCGCTGTCGCCACTACTGTTCGCCTTATGTATAGAGCCTTTGGCGGCACACATCAGAAATAACCCAGATATCTCTGGTATCCCTGTGGGAGACCAAATGCACAAAGCCGCTCTATATGCGGACGATGTCATTCTCACAATAGCCAAATCTCTCACATCTCTCCCAAATGTATTCAACATACTGGGCAAATTTAACCAAATTTCGGGATTTAAGATCAATCAGTCTAAATCAGAAGCCCTCAATATTAATCTACCAAAAGAAGTTGAAAAACTGATTGACCTCAATTTTCAGTTCAAATGGCAACCCTCCGCTATCAAATATTTAGGGGTTTATCTCACAAGGGAGTACAAAACTTTATATAAAGCAAATTTCCCCAAGATCATAAAGACGCTGGGGGAGGATCTCCGAACCTGGATGAAGGGGAGCATCTCATGGATTGGGAGGATACATAGCGTGAAAATGAATCTCCTCCCAAAGATGCTATATCTTTTCCAGAGTCTCCCTATCCCTTTGGTGCAGGCGGACATCCTCTCCCTCCAGTCAAAAATTATAAAATTTATTTGGAACGGGAAAAACCCAAGAATTGCTAAAGGAATATTAAAACGTCCCATTCATCCTGCGGAGGGTGAGCGGTGCCTTGCTTGCAGGCCTACTATAAAGCAGCCCAATTAGGGCAGATTTTCCAATGGCACACAGACCCAAGCCTACGGAGATGGGTTGAGTTGGAGAAGAGATGCTGTGCACCAATTGAAATCCGAAATTTAATCTGGCTACCCAGAGAAGGGGTACGCAAGATGAACAATCCGCTGCAGACCATGGTCAATTCATTATAAGTTTGGGAGGCCACGAAATTCAAATGTAATTTGACTACCAAAACATCATTAATGACACCAATAGTGGGCAACCCAGACTTCGCTCCGGACCTGAATAGCAAAAATTTCTTGATATGGACTCAGAAGGGCTTCTCCCGTCTAAAAGATCTGGAGGGCATAACGACCATACAAACATTTGACCAAATTAAATCCTCTAAGAATATCCCAAACAAATTTTTTAGGTACCTTCAGATCAGAGATTTCTACAATAAAACGCCAATTCGACCGGCGCGAACAAATTTTGAGCAGCTGTGTTCCAGAGATACGGACACAAGGGGACTCACATCTAGAATGTACAGGGAAGTGATCTGCCAGAAGTCGCCCATTGACAATAGACTGAGTTACATGAGACACTGGGAATCAGACCTAGGAGAGACTTTAGAGGACGACGAATGGGACAGAATTATACAGGCGGCGGCGAAAAGCTCAATCTGCACCACATTAAAGGAGAACGCATATAAAGTCCTTATGAGGTGGTATTACACTCCGACGCGCTTAGCGAAATTTGTAAAAGGCTACTCCCCTCTCTGCCCTAAACAGTGTGGGGAAGCAGCTGACCTCCGACATATGTTGTGGTCTTGCACTAAGGGGGCCCCTATTTGGGAACAAATCAGAGATTGGATTCAGCGGATTCTCGATTTGGAGATCCCCCTGGACCCGTGGCTGTTCCTATTGGGCATGCGGATCCAGGGTCTGTCAAATGCGTCGCATAAATTAATCGCGCATTTTGCTACAGCCACAAGATGTGAGATCGCAGCATTATGGAAACAGCAGGAGATACCAATTATCCCTAAGATCAAAAACAGAATTTGGCATGTCTGCCGGATGGAACAATTAACGAGTTTAGTTAATGACTCCGGCACAAATGTTCTAAAGGTCTGGGATCCATGGTTGACCCAGGTAGACATCCCAGGAGTGGACGCCACCTCAATCTTGCACTAATTAAACTAGGTGCGTTCTCCTTTAAGGGCAGATTAGACAACACGACTCAGCGACGCACAGTTAGCAGACCTTCATGTAGTCATAGAATAGGGAAAAACAAATAAAAGAAAGAAACCTCAGAAGAACCTGTCCCAGTTAAAACCCTTAGCTATTGCCTAAAAGGTTGAACAAGAGATATCTAAAAAACTGCACCAGAGCCTGGCAACCTACCACCTCCCTCCCACCCCTAACCTCTTTCCCTGTCCCCTTGTCAAGTTCGTCTGGTCTTGTTTGTAAAGTGTTAAGTGGATGTGTCTTCGAGGCGTCATTACATGTGTTTAACAAAACTGGAAATGTAATAATGGGCTGTGGAACATTGGCTGTATTTGTACTTTCCAATAAAAATTTAAAGTTGAAAAAAAAAAAAAAACATTTTTTTATATTGCATTGAGTAATGGAAACCCAGGACAGTGTTGGTGCTAGCTAGATATAAACACTCCAGACATGTACCAATCTTTAAACCCTTGGGTATTTAATGTTGGTACAGATAAGAAGCATGGCTTACTCCAACCCGTTTACCCTGTGGTCAAAATATTAGTACAGCTCAACCCCGTTATAGCGCAATCTGCTATAGCGCGAATCCGCTTTTAATGCTGTCTGAGCGTGGCTCCCGATTTAAAAACATCTCCAAGGTTTTATTTTTATATAATATTCAATGCATTATTGCTAACAGACACACGCTGATACACATATATACACACACCCCTACACCATGCGGGAATTGAACCCATGATCTTTCATATGCTGGTGCAATTCTCTAGCTGCTACACCACAGTATTGGTGTGATGAATCTGACTCTATAAACAAACGTAACATCTACTGCACAGTGCAGTCCATGGGTGATCAGGGTTCAATTCCCGCATGTGTATTATATAAAATGTATTCACTGTTGGGCTGTCATTGATCAGAGAAGGGTCATGTGACCCTCCTGCGCTCAAAAGTCAGTCAAATTGAAAGCTTGGGAGAGCGTATGTAAGCACCTCGGAGCCTGATGAAGTGGAGAGAGCTGCAGATGCCGGGTAAGTCCTCGCAGAACCGTTCTTCCTGATTGCGCCGACCATTTCGCGATCCTGGTTATAACGTGCTCATTATGTGGACCAAGAGCACCGCGTTATAACGGGATTCAGCTGTATTAAGGGTTTCATATTTTTTTTTTTCATTTACAAACCTACTTTACATCCCTATCATTAAAATATATATATATATATATATATATATATACACACACACACACACACACACACACACACACACACACACACACACACACACACACACACACACACACACACACACAGTTAGGTCCGGAAATAATTGGAAACTGACAGAATTTTCATAATTTTGGCTCTGTACGCCACCACAATGGATTTGAAATGAAACAACTGAGATGCAATAGAAGTGTAGACTTTCAGCTTTAATTCAAGGGGTTGAACAAAAATATCGTATGAAACGTTTAGGAATTGCAACCATTTTAATACACAGTCCCCTTATTTCAGGGGCTCAAATGTAATTGGACAAATTAACACAATCATAAATAAAATGTTAATTTTTAATACTTTGTCGAGAATCCTTTGCAGGCAATGACTGAAGTCTGGAACGCATGGACATCACCAAACGCTGGGTTTCCTCCTTTGTGATGCTTTGCCAGGCCTTTACTGCAGCTGTCTTCAGTTGTTGTTTGTTCGTGAGTCTTTCTGCATTAAGTTTTGTCTTCAGCAAGTGAAATGCATGCTCGATCGGGTTGAGATCAGGTGATTGACTCGGCCATTGCAGAATATTTCACTTCTTTGCCTTAAAAACATCCTGGGTTTCTTTCGCAGTATGTTTTGGGTCATTGTCCATCTGTAAAGTGAAGCGCCGTCCAATCAACTTCACTGAATTTGGCTGAATCTGAGCAGACAATATATCCCTATACACTTCAGAATTCATCCGGCTGCTTCTGTCTTCGTTCACATCATCAAAAACCACTAGTGACCCAGTGCCATTGTAAACCATGCATGCCCATGCCATCACTGCCTCCACCGTGTTTTTCAGATGATGTGGTACACAGCAACTCTCTTTTTTAGATGTCCTCATTACACAGACTAATGGGGAGTTACATACTGATCTTTTTAGAAAGGATACATACAGAAATGCCATTTTAAGGGCAGATAACCATCATCCTCCTTCTCTTATTGATGCATTACCTTTTTCACAGAAAGTCCGGGTCTGCAAAATCACGAGCAGGAAGGATAATATTGAACCAGCTATTGGAGAACTACGTAGTAGATTCCTGGCTAGGGGATATCCTCCTGCTGTGTTAGACCGGGCACTGGATAAAGAGGTAAGTGCTACCAAAAATAAGAAGGAGGACAGGCTTGTATTTACCACTACGTACAGTCATAAGCGAAGCAGAGGAAAAGACCTCCCAGCCCGACGCTACAAGCCTGGTAGACAGCGTGTATCACGCGCAGGCTGTATTAACCCCCAGCACATCGGAGACCAACCATGTAGGAATAAGCACTGTAGCTGTGATGAATCCTTGATCACATTGAACGGGAAAACACTGGACACGATGGGCCCTTGGTCCCTCTAAGGATTCATTTTGCTGGGGGTTAATACAGCATGCGCGTGATACACGCTATCTACCAGGATTGTAACATTGGGCTGGGAGGTCTTTTCCTCTGCTTCGCATATTGCTGGTTTGGCCACGGCTGCTCAGCCTGGAATTAAGACTTTCATTATTGACATTATAAGAAGAGGCTTATACCCCGTGAATATGTATGTAATCACTTAATTGGTGATTTGAGAACTGGAGTGCTATCGTTATTTTTTTTTCTAACCATTTATTTATTTATTTTTTGTGGCATCTATTTATTCACATTTTTTCTTTCTGTGGAACATTTTTTTTTATTTCTCTGGAGTGAGTATTCGTGCTATTCCTATCCTGTGTGTTTTTTATTATGGAAGATTATGTAGAAGTGGAGGATGAGGAAGGGGTTACTGATACCTATGCCTTTAACTGTGGAGACACTCACCGTCAGAGGAGGGCAGAGTCAGTTTTTGATGAAGGTGCTAATTTCATCTGTGAAGAGCCTGCTGACTTAATTACCCACTTCCTTACATTGGAAAAACTGTTATCACAGGACATTAGGTATTGGTGGGACATTACCACTCTTGAGAACTATGCTAGAGTTAAAAGGATTCCGTGAGGCTTACGCTTGAAAAAGGTACCGTCCTTTGGCTTTATTAATAAAGATTTTGAGAATGACTGGAAAGCCATATTAGATCATTGCTCATTTAAGCTAATCAAATTGATCATTAAGTATAAGCTAAATTAAAAAAAAGAAAGTGAGAGCCAATGTGAAAGTCCTACAGGATAAATTGAAAGGTTGCAGAAAAATGGTGAATTTTATTAAATATGACCAAACACTTTTAAGCAACGTGGGTGCTATGGAAAAGTCTCTAATGATTAAGAAACAACAAAAGTTTGATAGGGACAAGATAGACTATGAGAAGCAGCAAGTTTATATATGGCAACGCTACACTACAAACGCACAAAAGCCACAACCAAAATCTGGTTCTAAATATCAGAATAATAAAAAACAAGGTGACTCCAAGAACCCGAATAAATCCATCCTAAAACGCCATGGAAACGCTTCCAGTTTTGAGTCAGATGGTTCTGACTATGAGAGTCGTTCACTAGGCGTTTCCTTTTGTGATGATGATGATAATTGGCGAGTTAGATCTACCTCCCCTGAAACCGACTCTTCACAAAAATCTGTTATGATGCCCTCTCGGAAAGAAGATAAACCTTCATACTCCTTGTTTCAAAAGGAGTCAAAAAACGAAAGAGGACAAGGAGATCATCAAAGAAGAGAAGGGGGGAGGGGGATCCGGGGGATCGAGCAAAAGAAAGAAATATGCATAGGAGAAGTTGTGGATAATGTTATCAACATTTCACATAAGACTCTTACAGATGACCAGATTGCGGTTCTAAATAGAGGTTTAAATTTTGCCCCATACCAAGATTTTAATTTATTCAATACCATCATTGATCTCCAAAAATTAATTCGCAAATTGTCTCTTAAAAAATATTTTAATAGAAAAAAGGGACAACAGAGGTTCCACTATATTCCACTGATAGAGGTCTAGCTGAGAATGTTGATGGTATTGATGTTTCAATGGAGAATTTGGATTTGCATTCATTTCGTGAACAATGTGCTTTATCAGATCTTAGAGATCTTTATGATGAACAAAATCAGGATTTGGAGCCTGAGATCCCTTCCTCATTCAGCTTCTTTGGGCAATTACACTTAGGTCTTAAGAAGAAATCAACCTTTTGCCCTCATATTTTTAACAATCATAATATTAAGACCTTTGAGAAGCTGGTTGAGAGGGATCTCAGGTTATTGGCTAGGGGTATTGTACCCCGGGGGGTTCCCTCTTTAAATAAAACGAATCTGTCAGATATTGACTTCCAGGAGATGATTGCCCTCAGGGAAGATAGGTCTATTACAATCAAAAAGGCTGATAAGGGAGGGGCCATTGTGGTGCCCTCTTCTTCAGATTATCAGGCAGAGGCACTTAGATTACTTGAGGATGTTGAATCTTATACAAAATTGACATGATCCCACATGTGAGTTTTTACACCTTTTGAAAGAGATTCTTGAAGAAGGAAAGGCCCTATTTGTACTTAACACAAAGGAATATGAGTTTCTCTACAATGCCTCACCTATTGTGCCCATCTTCCACCATCTCCCAAAGATCCATAAGTCACTTGTCCGCCCTCCTGGGCGGCCCATTGTGGCCAGTATTGGATCTTTGGGAGATGGGTTATCACGCTACATTGATGGTTTTTTACAGCCACTGGTAAAAAATCTGCCTTCTTTTCTGAGAGATTCTATGGATCTTTTATCCGCTATAAAAAATGTTATGATAGAAAAAATTAAACTAAACATATACTAAGCGCTTAACCTATTAGCCTAACTTAACAATACATGATAATGATGGATAAGTGCTCTAAATGTTGGAATTCCCTTACAAAGATACAACAATAAACTAGTGAATTCTACAGACTAATATAACAAACTGAGAAGACGGCTGCCTAAGGATTGAAAAACCACAAACCTATCCACAAGGTAAGTACAACAATAGCTTAAAAACAAAAATAAAACAAACAATGAAAGAAAACAGAAATAGTCCTTGGCGCACTATCTGGTATATAAACCTGCAGAAAAATGAAGTCCAAAGATCTTGGTAGTGAGGATTGTTGGTCCGGAATCCAATCGTACTCAAAGTCCTCTGAGGTGGTGGAATCAGATTTGTGCGAATGATGCTTTAATGCATGCCAGACCAATATGATTGGGTTCAAAGCAGGATCTTAATGAATGTTGCAGATGTGTTTTGGGGTCAATGTCTTGGAAGGACTGGTGACCACTCCAGATGTGAAGTATTCAGAAATGTTACGTTCTTCCCTCTGAGCAATAATGACCTTCTGTATGTAGACTCTCTAATATGAGGAAAAAGCCTTAATGGACTGGTCATGCACAGCTGCATCTAAAGACTTAGTAAACAATTATTTGGAAGTCTGACTCCTCCTCCCTGTCAGGGAGGGGGAGACAAAGAGCACGAACGAAAGAGAAGTGCCCGATAGAACAGAAAAGTAGCATATTCAATTTAAGCAAAGTGACACTGACAGATCCACAGAAGAGTGTCATCTCAAAGGGGTTATCTTTTGCGCCAGTGAAGAATCACAATAGCTTTGATCTCTTCATGGATGCAAATAGATTCCTCCGCAAACTCACCCTCAAAAGGTTTTTCATGAATAGAGACCAAGCCCCTAGATTAGGACCAACCATTCCACCAGTAGTAGCACAAGAGGTAAATATGGTCCACACGGGTTTGAAACCCAAGTCCTCCTTTTATCCTCACTTTGCAAAGGGCAATCATCTGGAAACATTTTTCCAGATGATCAACACTGATTTTGAGAATCTGACGATTAACAAACAGAAAATAACAGAGAATCTCACAAAACAAGAAAAAACAGCCTTAAAAGAAATCACAGAGAATGAGGAATTAGTGATAAAACAGGCTGATAAAGGGGGAGGAACTGTTCTGATGGACAGGGATAATTACAACAAGGAATCTTTAAGACTACTGGGGGAGGAAGAAACATACACTAAATTAAAGAAAAATCCAATAAATGAATTTACAGATGAGCTGAGGGTCCTGTTGGAGAGGGGGAGGCTCCTGGAGGTGCTAGACGAGGGGGAATATAAGTTTCTATACAGTGACAAGTCAAAGGTACCGGTATTTTACCAACTGCCAAAAATTCACAAAAGTGAAGTCAATCCCCCAGGCAGACCTATAGTCTCGGGGATTGACTCACTAACATCAAACTTGTCACTGTACATAGACATATTCCTCCAGAAATATGTCACTCAACAAAAGGCATACTTAAAGGATACCACAGATCTATTAAATACACTGAGCAAAGTCAGGTGGGAGAAGAATTTCTTAATGGCAACATGCGACGTTGTGTCGCTATATACATCAATAGACCACACAAAAGGATGTAGAGCCATAAAAAGATTTTTATTGAAAGATGCTGACCTAACAGACATACAAGCTGACTTTATTATTGATGGAATCATGTTCATTTTACAGCATAACTTTTTTTGGTACGAGGGAAGTCATTACTTGCAGAAACGAGGAACGGCGTTTGGGACCAGGTTCGCCCCTAGCTACGCCAACCTCTTCATGGCATCATGGGAGGAAGATAACATCTGGCCTAATGGAGAGCTTGGGGAGGGCCTGGTCCTCTGGCGTCGGTTCATCGATGACGTGTACCTAATCTGGGGGAATGGAGAAAGTAAGTTACAAGATTTTCTAACAGGCATAGACAATGTAGAACTCAATCTAAAATTTACAAGCGAGTACAGTGACAGGCGAGTGAATTTCTTAGACCTAGAAATATATATAGAAAACGATCAAATAAAAACAAAAACATTCTTTAAGAAAACTGATAAAAATAACTACATCTTACGGACGAGTTGCCATCTCCCGAGGTGGATGGACGGAGTTCCATCAAGCCAGTTCACCCGAATTAAGAGGAACTGTAGTGAGAGGGAAACTTTCTTACAACAATCCAATGAACTAAAGGAAAGATTCATAGAGAAAAAATACAAGGAGGAAAAGATAGATGAGGCTCTACTAAAGATAGATAAATTGGAGAGGGAAGATCTTCTAAAACCTAAATTAAGGGATAAAACGATAAAGAACAAATCAGACTTTGCATTCCTCACTAACTATAATGGGGAAGCCAAGGAAATTAGGAAAATCATAAATAAGCACTGGCCAATACTGAAGAATGACCCAATTTTGGGAAGCGAACTACCTGATCATCCAAATATCATCTTCAGGAAAGCACGAAATTTAAAAAACACACTAGCTCCCAGTGTCCTTAAACAGAAAGCCAAGCCCCAGAACTGGTTACAATCCAATAAAGGTTTTCATGGATGCAAGACATGTAGAGCGTGTCAATTTAAATCGAACAACAAATTGGAGTTTACATCTAACAACACAGGGGAAAGATTCAATATAGAATCCAGTCTAACATGTAGGTCAGACCATGTTGTGTACCTCCTGGAGTGCCCTTGCAAACTACAATATGTAGGGAAGACTGAGAGACCAATAAGAACTAGGATTATCGAACATTTGAGTAGCATCAAGAGATCTCTTTTAACTCACAGTCTCTCCAAACACTTCATGGAGAAGCACCAGGGGGACACGACAGGTCTGACTTACACACCTATAGAATATGTCTCGGGCCACTGGCGGGGGGGTGACCGCAATCTGGAACTCATGAGAAGGGAGACCTTCTGGATTCACAGGTTGCGGACACTCTCACCCAGGGGACTCAACATGGAAATCGAGATTGCACCCTTCTTGTAACCTGTATAAGATGTAAAATTGCTGATGTGTTGAATTAACCGGTTCTTCTGTCTTTTCCTCCTTCTGCTGTTCTCTCTCACAGTGTGCAACTGCCATCCGTTATCCTTTATTATAAACCACATAAGAACTAAGATGTAACACACTACCTGTCATCCCTAGGTTAGGTTTATTGTTTAGGATTTTATGCCATTTGTATAAACTAGTATCTATATTTATAGACACCCTCATATATATGTGTATGTATTTTTTAAGTTGGTCTGTGATATGAACATGTTGTTTATATTCCATCATAGTATCGGCGCTATAATAATAAGTAAATGTCCTGCAATTATTTATGCCAATCTTACATTATGGAACCCCTTATAATATTAATATGTATTCCCATACTATAGAGAGTTTATATATATATGACGGAGCTCCCCCACTTTTTACATAATTTTGAAGTACCACATTGTACAACCTGTGGTATGAGATTAATTGTGAATTACTTTTTTTTTTTTTTTTTTTTTTTTTTATATATATATCAATTGTGATTGTAATGCCCCCATAGTCCTGTCACGGGAAAAATTCTCTCTCCCTAAAAAACATACCCATGCCCTTTAAATTCATCCCTGGTGGGCTATAATATAATATAGATCACATTACAGAAATTAAGTCTGCCTTAAACCTGTCCCACTTGGAAACTATTCTAACCACACTACTATGAGCCTAAATTCTTAGTGCAAAGAAATAAAACATCATTCGAGCACCAATTATCTAATTGGACCACCCATTCCCTCTAAACATAGAAAATTATTAGTTCCCTTTACCCCACAAGGTGTGGTTAATGACAGGTTAAACCATGCCAAACCTCATATATTTAGGATTCCACTCCTGTTGAATAACGAGCTCCCTTATATATATGGATACAAAAATAGTGCAGACCAATTGATTTTACAAGTGTTTTATTGATTAATTAATTAAAAACCAATTATGGAAGGTATATAGAGATAGTTTAGAGGAGGGGGCGGTACACTCCTGAGGAAGCCACACACCTGGCGAAACGCGTAGAGTGGTAGCCGCCCTGAGAGGAGAGAGGAGAGATCTGGGAGCTGACACTCACACAGCCGCGACCGGAAGTGACGCATCGGGACTAAGCGGAAGTGACGCATTGGAGCAAGCAAGGCGGGACCATGGACCGGTGAGAGAGCTGGAGTCCAAGTCCTCTGCAGCACCTGTATACTCCTGTATATACCCAGCAAAGGGAGCCGAATAGCCCACACAAGAGGGGATCTACGAGGGGACTAGACCGGCGAGACAGCGAGCACCAGTGGAGGTGAAAGGTCACAGAGAGCGGTGGTCCACACGCAGTCACACCGGAGGAGGCGGGTGAGCCTATCAATGTGATACATGCCTTAACCACTTGTTTTTATTGTAAGTGTTTATTTTTACCCTATAAAGTCGAGTTTTTTATTGTTACTGGTCTGCACTATGGTATCATTTCTTTTACATATACACTGCTGCTGAGCTGAGAGTTGGAGATCCCACTACCTGGTTAAAGAAATCCTCCTAGCAGAGACCATTGTGTGTCAAAACCGCTCGTTTTTGACTTACATCTTGTAAGTAGGCAACACATAGGAGCCAAGACAGAACACAAATTTATACACCTTTTAAAAACTGTCTGCAATTAGATTGTTTTTTCTTTTTGTTCTATTTCCCTTTATGCTCCCCCTGGATTGCAGTTGGACAATTTTATCTTCAGACACGGGGTACTGCTATGGGGACGTCATTTGCCCCCTCTTATGCTAATTTGTTTGTGGGTCTTTGGGAATCCACACACATTTTCGGTGCTGATAATTCTTTTCGTCATCAGATTATTTTCTATAAACGGTATATTGACGATTTGATTATGATTTGGGATGGGGATTTATTATCACTGCATGCCTTTATTCATACACTTAATACTAATTCTTTAAATCTTAAATTTACTTATGAAGAACACATGAATCACATCAATTATTTAGACATTACTTTATTTATTGACACGACAGGCACTATTCAAACGGACATTTTTAGAAAGCCTCATTCACGTAATACTTTATTGGAAGCAGACAGCAGTCATTCTAAATCATTCATTCGAAGTATACCCAAGGCTGAATTCCTTCGACTAAGACGGCTTTGTTCAAATGACGATTTATTTGAGCATCAAGCAGAGGAATTAAAAACTCGATTTGCTCAAAGAAAATATAATCACACTGATATTGAAGCAGCATATCTGTGTGTCAAATCTACAAACAGGATCGATTTGTTATCGAACTCGTCTGTGAAGTTCAAGAAGAAACATGAATTGGATAGAGTGACGTCTGCTCTATTTGTCACCCAGTTTAGTCGCCAGGCTGAACAGATTCGTTCTATCATTTATAAACATTGGGGGACCCTCACTCTTGATAAGGACCTACATAGTTCAGTTAACCAGGGTCCAGCCATTACTTTTAGGAAATCCAAATCCTTATCTGACTATCTTTCTCCAAGATTGTTTGACTCTAAGAAGTCTAACAAATCTGTTTAAAATAAAAGGTTTTTTTAAATGTGGAAAATGTTGCGTTTGCTGCTATGCGAAACCAATTAAGTCTATTAAGACTATTTATTCTAAAAAGAACTATAGGATCCCATCCTTTATTAATTGTGACTCACAATTTGTCATATACTTTCTTACCTGTGGCTGTGGCCAAGGGTACGTGGGCTGCACTATACGCCCTGTTAAAAACAGAATCATGGAGCATATACGTTCCATTAAAAGAAAAGATTTCATGTTACCAGTTTCAAAACATTTTACTGACTGTCCTTCAGGAGGTCTATCAAATGTTCATTTTTCTGCTGTAGAACTGGTGCCCATGCCCATGAGAGGGGGTGATAGATTAAAGCTCCTCAACCAGCGGGAGATGTTTTGGATCCATTCTTTGGATACATTATCCCCTGCAGGAATTAATACAGAATGGGATCTAGAAAAGGTGAAGGGAAACACAAAATGGATGTGCCCCCTAAAAGAATTCACTTAAATGCACACCATAACAGTGTAAAAATTAACTTTTAATAAATTTACTTAAAACATATATTACCAAAGTAATGTGTAATGTGAATTAAAAATATATTAAATCAACGCTATCAGGCAACCTTGTCGTCAGTTATAAGTTCATACTATCCCATTTAACCACTTAATAATGGTGGGATATGGAGGACACAGATTGCTAGGAGTCAGGGTGTTAACCCCTCTGGAGCAACGGTGAGACCCAATAATGGAAGTGTATAGATGTACACAAGTGAGTGGCCAATGGGTTAAATGTCCAGCTACCTTGCTAGATCAGCCAGCACTGCGCACTATAATGGAGACTTTAGTGTGTTAAAATAAGAGTGCTAGAGTGATAAAGCTGGCAAATGCAGTGATAATGGTAGTACATACACTGCTTGTCCGGGATGGGAAGGGAGCGAAGATAGCAGGGATACACCATGAAAAATAAAAAATAAATGCATACAATAGTGTAATAAGTTCTTTTCAATCTGGATAAAACATGTATGTCTTGGCTCTATAGCAATGCCTACTTACAGCAGGTCAAAAGGTAAAAAGCATTGATCTACACAGCAGGTAGAAAGGTGTCAGGATCTTCAGGAACAACAGCCCAGGTTTACAGCATAAGAAATCAGCACCTCAGCTCAGACGTCAGTAGATGTGAGTGGATCAGAGACATGCAAAAGACAAAATGTCCTGGGGGTTTGTGTTTACCTGGACACAGGTGGGCGGTGCTTTTGAGGGTGTAAACCATATAAGAGTTTGATTAAGACCAGTGAAACTACTCTTTGATAAAGCGCACCATGCGAGAGGTTTCTCTTTTTAATTAGTTATGTCCCAATAAATAATTTGTTATTTTTTCTATTAGCCTCCAGTTCTCGTTTTTTCATAGTTGTGATCCAAGTCTTTTCCTTCCTGCTTACTACGTACAGTCAAGCTGGTGGTTTTATTAAATCTACCAGTCTTAAACACTGGCATATTCTGCAAAATGATGATATATTATCTGAAAGTTGCTGTGTACCACCAATGGTGGCATTCAAAAGAGGGAGGAATCTGGCGGATAGCCTGATACATGCAGATAATGAGGGTAACTACAGAACTCCTCATTTTCTGGAGGGTGGCAGACCGGGTAACTTTAGATGCATGAGCTGCTCGGTCTGTAACAGTCTGACTACCGGTAGTCAATTCAGTCACCCCCCAAAGCGGGAGAATCATAAAAATTAAAAATAGACGCCCCACAGCGTGTGCTCTGCTGCTACAGAGACTGGAACAGTGAAAGACATTATTGCTTGGCACGGCGAATTGGCTGTACTGCTGTTCAGCTGAACTGGAGACCTCCTAAGTACTACCTTGAGGCTGAGGGCTGTACTAACAGCTAACCGATTGGAAGACCACCCAGGCCCTACCCCCAAGGCTGAGGGATTGAGAAGGAGAGAGCCACGACATCTCTATTGGCGTCCGTTGGTGCTTGGGTAACATTAACCCTGAAATGATTGTTTTTTCTATCTAAATGTACGCTTAATACTCACCTTTATTTTGTGGTTACTAATATAATTTTTAATGCACTATGAGCGTTGTGCGCTGTGTTTTTTTGTATTTCTGTTTGCTATTAGGGGGTATTTGAGCCATCCCTGGTGCCACAGCTGCAGACGTTCCATATACTCTACGTGTTTAAAGGTCACCTCTTTTTGTACATCACTATATCACCTCACTTTTATTGATTGTAGTAGCGCACTATATCTTTTCACATTTTCTCACTCCAGATAGGGAGACTTTCTTATTGAGACGTGAAGCATTCTGGATACATGCTTTAAATACCAGCAACGGTATGGGTCTTAATGAGCAACAGAATTTAAAATGCTTCCTTAATAGAAGGTAATTTTTTGTCTTTCTACAGGCATATTTGATCTTGCACCATCCATGGACTCTGCACTTACCTATTGGGAAAATTATCCTTTTTGTGTGGTTTTTTTCCCTTCCCTCCCTCCCCCTTCTCTCCCCCCCCCCCCCCTGGCTGTGTGTACCCATTTCTGACTAGGTATACACACTAGTATATTCTAAATACTGATGTACTGCATATTCTTATGTGGCATTTCACGGTAACTTTGCAGGATTATACTGATGTCATCAGCAGTATACAGTCACATGTTTTTAATAGTATATTGCTGTATTAGTTTTGTGCACATATGCTTTATGAATATTTTGGTGTGTGGTTTATTTACACTTTCAGGGTGATTTATAGGAGTGTGTCACTCCTCCCTGCTCTGACACTGATCCCATGGCGACGGATACATCTTTGTCCAGCCCTGTGAGTACAATCTTGATTGGTGCACACCCCCCCCCTTCCCCCCGACGGGCGGGTCACGCTGACGTCATCATGGGGGAGTGTTCAGTCTGGGGAGAGGTGTGGCTGTGGCTGCATTCCTCCAAGACAGCTCTATGCTGTATTGCCAGGGATTTAGACCTAGACGTCTGACGTCACTAGGGGGCGCCATATGGTAGCTCTGACATCACTAGGGGGCGCCATATGGTAGCTCTGACGTCACTAGGGGGCGTCAACATCCTGGTTATGTGGCAGAGCGGGGAGAGTATCAGGGGGGTGGTATATATTGTGACTGTTTTCTTGTGTTTGGTAGCCTTCACCTTGAGAAAGGCAGTATTAGACTGCCGAAACGTTGGACTTTATGGCATATTAAACCTCCTTTGAGTAAGACCGTGTGCCTGCTTCTTCTTCTTTGTCCGGCTACAGGAAGGGTCAGGAGACAGGGAGGACAGAGGCAGGAGAAACCCATCTGACTCCGGCCTTGCCTGTCCCTACGAATACAAACATACAACCCCTCACTGAATAACATAGCCCTAATCCCATGTAATAATCCTGGGTGTAAACAAAATAATGGTTTTATGAATATTGTAATGGTTTATTAGGGACCTAGGAGGTGGCTAGTGGTGCTGTTATGTGTATTTTTGTTTATTGTGGGTAGTGGGGGTGGATGAACGGGGTATTGGCCCCAAGGATGGGTGTTTAGGCCTACCGGGTGGGGGGGGGGGGTAGCGGGAGGGGTTAACCCCTTCATTACCTTAGCGGTATTAACCACGAAGTTAAAGAAGAGGTTAAGTCATCCTGCAACCCCCTGGCAAGGCCTAAACACCCACCCAGGGCCAAATACCACCTTCACCCACCCCCGCTACCCACAATAAGCCTGGCACGGGTGTATAACCCCTTCATTGCCTTGGCGGTAATGAAGTTGCCTGTAAATGCATTTTTTATGCATCGGATTCATGCCGGGGGTCTCTGGTGCTGATATTAATGGATATCAGCTCTGGGACACATGCATGTTATTTTCATCGCAGCTTCACCCCACCTTCTTGCCAACTTTTGTGGCGGGACAATTTGGAGAAGAAACAGCAATTTTAAAGTGGCGATCAGCCGCAATAAGCTGATCAGGGCTTATAGAATTGAGCGTGTTTGAAAAACTGGCGATCAGTGCTGAAAAGTGGCTTATCACCGCGCGTCTGCCGATTTTATTTATTTATTTATTTTCCGGCAAAAAAACCCCGGTTATTTTTGCTCTAATCGCCAGCTTCTCTGGGCTTTCTGAATCGCTGTAGGCTTTTTTGGCTATAAACTGGTGATAAGTGGCTTATCGCTGCTTACTGCATGAGGGCCTTAGGGAGGATTTGTTCCTGTAAAGTACACCTAGTTTGGCATAGGATTTGGATGTCAGGGTATCAATGTGCATCCCAAATGTTAAATGGGAGTTGAACTATATGCCCAGATATTTCAAACAAGTAACAGGGGCTAGGATGGTATTAGAGCTGGTTTTTATCTGAAGCTCTGTCATTGGCAGCTTTAGCAATTTAGCTCTGGTCCCAAATACCATTGTTACAGTCTTGTCAGTGTTTAAAATCAGTTTGTTTTGGGAAATCCAGTTTCAAGTCTCAAAAAATCAGATTGAAGTATGTGTTCAAGGTCAGAGAGGCGAGGGCTGCGTGCATATAGGATCAGATCCAAGGCCTCTCACAATAACCTGTTAGGAATATTATTTTCTCATCTATCCGACATAAGTATAAAATATACTCTACCAAGACCCCTAATACAGAGTTACCCACCTTATACGGGAGCAGCTGCCAGACGAGTACAGTAAATGTATCTTATTTCTTTTACCACTGGAGGGCAGCGTGGAGTTGCAAGGAGTGGCGCCCGTAAGGACGACGTGCCAGTTAGGCGGAAGGAGACGCGCACACACTTTTATGTGAAACGGATATTTTTGGGGAGGGATTTAGTAGTCTGAGTGAGAAAATTGATATTTTGTCACAATGGAAAAATGGAAAAATTAACCATTTAAATATGCACAGATTTTATCCCACGTTTGGAAATTAGGGATGTTGCCTAAAAGTCTGAGAATGCATTAAGTGCCACCCACGGGCTTTAATGAAGCAGCATTTGTGGGATAAAGGGAACAGCATCCTGTATAAAGGTATTTTGGGCTCGATATAAATAATTGAAGCCAAAAATTAATATTAAGTAAATTGAGAATGGAAAAATATTCAGCACAAACGTACAGAATGTGATATTCTGAGAGATCTTACAGATGTTATCAAATCCCACAATGAATATATAGAAAATGTCTGTATAGAACGAGTCAAACAAGAATATGCCAATAAAACGTTTAATTGGGAGATACAGGGGCCACAATTCAGGTCAGTTAGCTGGAAGAAGGGAAGCCGGTCAGCCAGAAGAGCAGGTCCTCCGGTCAGCCAGAAGAGCAGGTCAGCCGGTCAGCTCTGAGATCAGCATTACTTATATCCCCTAAACGTTGTCCCCTGCATGTAATGCGCAGAACAGCCTGCACTGCATATACTGTACATGAGATACTTAACCCTTTCTTTTCGCTCGACTCTAATCTGAATGATTTGCTAATTGGTTTGTAATTAGAGAGATATTTGTAGCAGAATCCCATGTATGTTCTTTTTACCTTTTTAGATACCGTTTTGTGTAATAAAAGATATGAGATCAGAGGGGCTTCCTGTTTGCACTCGTGTTTTGGCAGAAGTGTATACACTGGCGACACACTTTATTCGAGCTTGGCTAGTCCCACGAATTCGAGTATACCCGGGTGTATTGAGGTTTGTGACTGTTTTCTGCCCGAGTGCATTGAGTTATTTTCCAAGCAGGGATTGAAGCATTTTATTCCCGCTGGCTGCAATACTGCACAGTATATATATATAAACTGCATTACAATTCATGAATTTATGCCATCTGGTAGACACGCGAAGCATTGCAGCCTATTAAATCCTAATCATTATCATTTAACAGATCAGCCGCCCATCAGCCAGGCATGAACCCAGGCTGGGAAGGCAAATGCAACGGGGCTTGTCAGAGGTTAGGAGCGGCACATTCCAGGTATCTGCCAGGTACACACCGGGTATTTGCTCGAATAAAGTGTGTCGGTGCAGTATGTGACCCTATAAATCTCCCTCACACCCGGCTTGGCAGCGTGACACTAGTGCAATGACCTGGGGAAGAATCACTGAGCTGTTAGCAATAGATACAACGGATAGAAAAGACACTACACATAGGTTGGATTAAAGAGAGTATTTTATTGAAATAATGAATCTCTTTGCTGGTAGGGGCCTGCAGCACATTGCAGAGCAATATAGTAACACGCAGAGCAATGCACTGCAGGCCCCTCCGGCAGCAAAGGAGTGAAGACCAATGCAGGGTGTATAAAGATCTCACTGATAATTCATGCACAAAGGGCAATTTGTTGCTGTGATCCAGAGGAAGGCGAAACATAACCCCTGCTGTGCAATGGGGGAAAAAAATTCCTTCCTGACCCCATTAAATGGCGATCGGAGGGTCCCTGGATCACTGCGCAGTGAGATCAGATGGAGCAGCACAGATCAGCGTTGTTATACACAGGGGCACACTCAGTATATAGAGATGTGGGTGATGGGGCCCTTGTGCCCCTGTGTATAACTCACCTGCTCCCCCATCCCCCTGCATATCTATCCCATTCACCCCTTTTCCTCCCGCATACCTCGCAGGGCCGGCCGGCCATTAGGCGGTCGCCTAGCGCGCAAAGGTCCTAGGGGCGCATTAATAATCATTATTATTTTTTTTCTTATTATTTCTAATTTATTTATCTTTTTTTTAAAATTATTATTCTTTTTTTTTATCCAGTATTTTGGCGCCCTTTTGTTTTTATTTTGCGTCGCGCTGGGGTGCGGTCGCACCCCCTGCAGTCCCGATAGCTACGCCACTGTTTATTTTATTATTTTATTTATCTTGTTATTTTTTATACAACTGGGGCACAAATTTTAAGTTTCGCCTCGGGCGCATGAAACCCGTGCTCCGGCCCTGCTCCTTGTTCTCTCTCACCCTCTCACGCCCAATATCCCTATCTCCCTCTAGTACCTGCCCCTCCCGCAGCCTTCCTGATCTTATCTGCCTCTCCTGCGGTCAAACCAACTTCTCAGGGCCCCTAGAATACCCCTGTATCTACGCCCTGGCTCCTCTGCTACCTGCTCCCGGCTTCTTCTCCGCCTAAAAAAGGTGAAGCAGCAGATCTGTCCGCACCTCTCGTATTCTCCTACCTGCTCCTGGGGTCTTCTCCTCCGCCTAAAAAAGGTGAAGCAGCAGATCCGGCCACACCTGTCGTATGCTCCTTGGTCATCGTACACCACGTCTGCCTCCTCGGCCGCCTTGTAGCCCACCTCATTGTTCCACTTGACGCCCGCTTTTTCGTATGCCTCGTCGTCCGCCTCGTAGCCCGCCTCGTCGTCTGGTGGCACAAAGGGCACCACCTTCGTGCGTGTCCTGACCTGCAGGAGACATGAAGTGTTTGTAACCAGGGACAGTGATACTCTGTATCGCAAGAGCTCCTGTGCCACTTATACCCCCTCCGCAATACCACGTTATACCGCCCTCCACAGGGCAAATACCCGTTATACCCACCTCCCCAGGCCCAGTACCCAGTTATACAACCCTCCCAAGGCCCAGTACCCTGTTATACACCCCTCCCAAGGCCCAGTACCCTGTTATACGCCCCTCCCCAGGCCCAGTACCCTGTTATACACCCCTCCCCAGGCCCAGTACCCTGTTATACACCCCTCCCAAGGCCCAGTACCCTGTTATACACCCCTCCCCAGGCCCAGTACCTGTTATACCCACCTCACCAGGCCCAGTACCCGTTATACCCACCTCACCAGGCCCAGTACCCATTATGTACCCCTCCCCAGAAGGTCATATTTCTATTTATCAAAAATACATTGAGTAACCTCTGGTTTTCAGGCATGTCCTAGGGGAGTTATCACAGGGACACAGAAACGTCGCTGAGTTTGGTGAGTAACTCCCTTAACCTCTCAGCAGTTGAATTCCCCATTAGGCGCTTAACACGTTAAAAACAAGCGTTGCTATTTCTCTGCATGAAGTTGCAGGTAATTGGAAGAGTTACACAGTGACGGCTATTTCATCACTCACCTTCTTCTCCCGAAACGGTCTTTTCTGTCTTATTTCCGGCTTCACATCGGATATCCATATCCATTCTTGGCCTCTGATCTGTATGCAAGACAATGCTTTAAGACAGGGTTGCGCAACCTTTTTCCCTGCTCCCCCCTCCCCCCTCCCCACCTTGTCTCCGACGTTCTGATGTAACGACGTCATGTGATATCACGTTGCTATGGCAATGCCACATCATGTGACGCCACGCTGCTGTCGCCAGAAGCCGCCGGAGACAAGGAAAGGGAACTTACAGAGGACTTGCGCGCGATTTCCGGCATTTAATTTAAATGCTGTGGGGAAGAGCGAGGGGCCACTGTAAGCGCCGAGCCCCTCCTCCCAAGAAAATGTCGCGCCCCTCGATTTGCACACCCCTGCTTTAAGAGATATTCTGGGACCCTCCAACTCCTCCATCGGACCCTTCCTCATACTCATATTGACTGACCTTGCAGTGCTCTGCCCTGACTTGCACTGACCTGCTATGATGCCTCTCAAAATACCATGCTAACTCATTCTGAACATACATGTGTCCTTTCTACATGTTACTCAGCTTGTATGGGCCACAGACAGCTTTCCCGGGGTCCAGGACTAGTTTCCACCGGGGACCCTCACCCATGGGTCGGCGACCTTGCGAGAACCCACCCCCCCCCCAACCTGTTTTCTCTTGCACTGCCATAGACTACAACATTTCGGCCTGCTGGTCTTTTTCAGGTAAAGTGGCTAAACCCACTAAATCCAGCAAAGAAAGGCCAGCAGCCAAAACATTGTAGTCTGTGGCACAATAAATTATCTTTTTTTATTCAAATCTGTGTGCCCTTTTCCATCAATCTTATTGTATACATTGGACGAAATGCCGGTCTTCCCTGAGACTAAGGGGCACTGGTAAAAGTATCACTAATTGTTTTTTTTGGTATGCAGCAAATCCCCATCATTTTTGCGTTCTCTTGCTCTGCCCCAATCTGACACACCACCTTGCTCTCTCACCCCCCTCTTACACTCCCCCATCACCCTTTCCTTCCCCAAAGGTTGTCCTTTAATCAGATCTTACCCAAATTGTCTCCATCTCCCTTGGAAATGTTCTGTCTTTAAGCTGTGTGGCTCCTCTTGATCCGAACTTTCTTAGCTGACCCCTTTAGGTTTCGGCTCCGAGGGTCTAAAAAATAAGCGACTCCGAAAAGATGTGAAATATGCACAAGGGTCCTAAAATATTTATCTAATGGGGCTCTGAGGGGGAGACTTAAATACTAGTTAATATAATCTATTTAACTAACAAATATGATCTATTAAACTAAGAAATATAATGTATCAAACTAAATAAATATCTATTAAACTAATAAATAGAATCTATTGTACTAAGAAATATAATCTATTCAACTAAATAAATATAATCTATTTAAAAACAATACAATAAAAAGCTGGAGAAATGATACGTCAACCAAGCCACAGATGTGATGCCAATGAGCGTTGAACTCCTTGCAGATCCACCGTCAGCTGGTTGTGGCAGAAAGTGGTGACATGCAGTAGAACAGAGTGGTTGAGCTGTAACCACGGCAGTCAGGTCAGAAATCAACACAATATTTTTGGAAATTTAGAATGAGAATGTTCAATATGTCACATTCTGGGCTCAGACCCTGAGCCCTGTCACATGTTAGCAGCTTGTGATAATAGAAGATATCCATATACTGGGATGTGATAAGAGACATGAAGGTCATTTTATACTGGGTCCCATAACCTGCTTTATATGAAGTATCATTTTACACTAATTAGTAGAGATGCTACATTTTGAAAAATAGCGCTTTTGGCGACATTGTTCATTTTCTCTACAAATGATAAATGAAAAAGTTGGATAAAACGTTATATGTGTGTGTGCGCGTGCAATATATATATATATATACACATATACATACATACACATATAGTATGTTTATATATATATATCATACTATATGTATATATATTGTCTGTTTTATACACACATACACGTGTGTGTATATGTATGTGTGTGTGTGTGTATATATGTGTGTGCGTGTGTATATATATGGTATAACCCAGAGGTGCGCAAAGTGGAGGGCGGGAGATTTTTCGGGGGGGGGGGGGGGGAGGCGCACGGGCGGTTGCAGAGGCCCCGCGCACTTCCTCGAGGCATTAAAATTAAATGCCGGGGGATCGCGTGAGGCCTCTGCAATGCTATTACTTACCTTGACTCTGCCGGCGTCACTCGTGTCCATGGCAACGCGGTGTTAAATTACGCCGCGGGGTCATGTGACATCACCCTCGTCAAATGCCGCTGCCGGTCACGTGACGCCGCATCAAGGTAAAGGAGGGGGTGGGGGCGCGAGCTCCCCTGGTATAACCAATAAATAATATAGCTGATATAGCAATTTGGTTGTGGCTAGAGAAAGATTATAGTGGCAGTGAGAATTAGTGGCCAGAATTAATAACTAAAAAGTAGCTGTAATAAAATAATAATAAACACTATGCCTAAACACAATAACAGTCCAGAAACTTAGCTCTAATAGCTATGTTATAACTCAATCATAAAAGGATCCAATTCGGGCATCCTCTGGAGTCCTGGCAGCTCTCTTCGGGGAAACAACCACCTCCTCGATAGATACCTAAACAAAAAAAAAGAAGAGAAAGCGCCCGCTCCATGTGTAAATTCGGTTTAACAATTTCATTTCCTGGACAAGATAAAAATAACAAACTCACAAACATCCGTTTGGTAAAAGCGTTGTATGAGACAGGCTCGTGCTCCGTGGTAATCCGGTGGTCAATCCGGTGGTCAATCCGCAGCTCCAGACTTTGGACGATGACCGGGAAACTCGATAGGCTGCGCCCCTTGCAGTGTGGTCCTCCGGCAATCTGTAGTATGCAGTTGTGATTCCACTCTGTAATTCCGGTGTCTCGCCTTGTTCGCGTACCAACTTCCCTTCCGGCGTCAAGACGGATAGTGTGGCAATAGCAACGAGAAGAATGTACCTACGTGTTTCTTCAGCACACGGCTGATTTCATCAGAGGATAATGCTACAACTCAGTCGTAATGGTTTTATAGTCCTACAGTCCAATTGGTAATGGCATAATAGATCACATATGTTACTGATTTTAGATAATAATAGATTCTTGTATGACACACACACACAAACACATATACATATATATATATATATATATATATATATATATATGTATATATATATACATACACACATATATATATTTACACACACATACATATATTTACACACACACATATATATATATATATATATATATATATATGAAACCAGGTGTCCCACCAAGGAGACAAAAAACAGCACTCAAGGTATATGTGTAGAGGTATAAGTACCGTGTTAGCCGAGCTTCAATAATCATAAAATAATAAAAAAATAATATCATCTATTTATTTTTTGATTTTATATATATATATATATATATATATATATATATATATATAGATAACAGCAGGCACTTCAAAGGCTCCAAAGAAATAAGTGCTTGTTCAACAAAAATTACAGGAAACCAGGTGTCCCACCAAGGAGACAAAAAACAGCACTCAAGGTATATTGCAAAAGTGTATTTGAAAAAAAGCAGGCACATATAAATCCAACGTTTCGGTCCTGTATAGGGCCTTCCTCACGCCCCTGAGGAAGGTCCTATACAGGACCGAAACGTTGGATTTATATGTGCCTGCTTTTTTTCAAATACACTTTTGCAATATACCTTGAGTGCTGTTTTTTGTCTCCTTGGTGGGACACCTGGTTTCATATATATATATATATATATATATATATATATATATATATATATATATATATATATATATATATATATATATATATATATATACAAACAAATACAACTGTATGCTCATGTGCATGTCTTAGGCAGGTCTGCAACCCTGCCTTTCCCCATTATCACCCAGCATACAGCACTTCCACTGTAGCAAGGGATTCTGGGAAATGACATGCAAATGAGCACACAGTGTCACTTTTTGCCTCAAAAACCATTTTTAACATGGTTCCCTATAGGCTTAAGCTTGCTGCATGGTCACAGCTTTGAGCACAGCCAGGGTTAAGGTGCATACCCAGAAAACCACCCACAGACAGCTGTTTCGACCTTAATGGGTCTCATCAGTGTGGGGTTGATTTAACTGGGTATGCAAAGAGGCTATGGGATAGGCTATACCATAATACTGAGTTAAGTTATGGTGAGTAAAAAAAGTGACAAAAACCCTCCACAGGAAAGCAAATATGCAAATACAACTGTATGCTCATCTGCATGTCTTAGGCAGGTCTGCAACCCCTCCTTTCCCCATTATCACCAGCATACAGCACTTCCACTGCAGCAAGGGATTCTGGGAAATGACATGCAAAAAAAAATATATATATATATATATATATATATATATATATAATCTTCTTCTCTCTGAAGAAGACCGTTTTAGTCGGAACGCGTTGGAGTGAGAGTCTGTGGAGTGGGACCCCTACCCTTTTCCATGACAGGAGGCCTTGGCTATCTGTAAATTGGCCTTTCACACCTACGCTTTAATGGTGATGTATTTACATCTTTAATACTCGAGCATTTATTGCCTCCATTTCTGCAATTACTATTTTACAACAACAGCTATCTCCTTACGTTATGTGCACAAATCTGCAGTGTGTGTAGAGGTATATGTGCATGCTTGGATCAGAGCTGCTTGTGTGGAGAGGTATATGAGCATGCTTGGATCAGAGCTGCTTGTGTGTAGAGGTATATGTGCATGCTTGGATCAGAGCTGCTTGTGTGTAGAGGTATATGTGCATGATTGGATCAGAGCTGCTTGTGTGGAGAGGTATATGTGCATGCTTGGATCAGAGCTGGAGTGTGTGTAGAGGTATATGTGCATGCTTGGATCAGAGCTGCTTGTGTGTAGAGGTATATGTGCATGCTTGGATCAGAGCTGCTTGTGTGTAGAGGTATATGTGCATGCTTGGATCAGAGCTGCTTGTGTGGAGAGGTATATGTGCATGCTTGGATCAGAGCTGCTTGTGTGTAGAGGTATATGTGCATGCTTGGATCAGAGCTGCTTGTGTGTAGAGGTATATGTGCATGCTTGGATCAGAGCTGCTTGTGTGTGTAGAGGTATATGTGCATGCTTGGATCAGAGCTGCTTGTGTGTAGAGGTATATGTGCATGCTTGGATCAGAGTTGCAGTGTGTGTAGAGGTATATGTGCATGCTTGGATCAGAGCTGCTTGTGTGTAGAGGTATATGTGCATGATTGGATCAGAGCTGCTTGTGTGTAGAGGTATATGTGCATGCTTGGATCAGAGCTGCTTGTGTGTAGAGGTATATGTGCATGCTTGGATCAGAGCTGCTTGTGTGTAGAGGTATATGTGCATGATTGGATCAGAGCTGCTTGTGTGGAGAGGTATATGTGCATGCGTGGATCAGAGCTGCAGTGTGTGTAGAGGTATATGTGCATGCTTGGATCAGAGCTGCTTGTGTGGAGAGGTATATGTGCATGCTTGGATCAGAGCTGCTTGTGTGTAGAGGTATATGTGCATGATTGGATCAGAGCTGCTTGTGTGGAGAGGTATATGTGCATGCGTGGATCAGAGCTGCAGTGTGTGTAGAGGTATATGTGCATGCTTGGATCAGAGCTGCTTGTGTGTAGAGGTATATGTGCATGCTTGGATCAGAGCTGCTTGTGCTGGTGATTACTTTTGCTGTTCTTTGCCTCACGGAATACATGTTTGGTAGATGTGAGTCCCCCTCCTCTTTTATCAATTTTTCTTCCCTTGTTTTTTTTTTGTTTTTTTTTTTTTTCAACTTTATTTTTATTAGTTTTTTGTGCATACACATCATAGCGTACAGAATATTGACAAGTGTTTCAGGTATACACCAAACTTACGGAAACAAATTACGAAGAACAGACGGACATTGGGGGGACCACAGGACAGGACAAAGACCGACTGACAACATCTAGGGACAGGGCAAAAAGGGGAAGGATGGCGGGGAGGGGGGGGGGGCGGCCTGGGAGAATCGCTGTTCCCTCGTTTCTCAGGAGTCCTGCACCACAACTGCCGTTGCTCTGCTCCAGTCCACCTCACAAAGGAGCCTAAACCCGGTTCACCTCGTTTTTCCGATGATCAATAAATCGGTCCACCGCTATACCTCGGGGGGAGCCCTACTGTCAGATCGTCCCATCAAGCTCCCAGCCCGACATCCAAGGAGAGCCCACCTATCTCTATCAAAGCCATATTGTGGCCTCATTCATCCCCTGAATATCAGTCTGAGCAAGCCATAATGACCACACTTTTTCAAATTTGTCGGCTGAGTCGTTAACTAAACTCGTTAACTTCTCCATTCTGCAAATGAACCAAATTCTGTTTCTGATTTTATCAATAGACGGAATCGCATTCTGATTCCACAGTGCTGCGGTCTCGCACCTCATAGCGGTAGCAAAATGTGCTATCAGCTTGTTACCCGATCTAGATACCTCATTTGTAGGTTTACCTAATAAAAATAGCCACGGGTCCAGCTGGATGTTGAGCCCTAAAAAGATCCTCTGCAGCCAATCTCGGATCTGGGTCCAGACCGGCACTAATCTCGGGCAAGACCACAGCATGTGCACCAGATCCCCCTGTTCCCCGCACTGCCTGGGGCAGAGCGGGGAAGCACCCCGGACGAATTTAGCTAATCTGATTGGGGTGAGATACCACCTTAATAATACCTTATATGAGTTCTCCTTCAATGTCGTGCATATGGAGCTTGAGGCCGCGGCTTTAAACACCGCGGCCCAGTCCTCGTCCTCTAGTTGAGCCTGGAGATCCTCTTCCCATTGTGCCATGAAACGGGGTTTGACTGTCCTGTCTGAGTCAGTATTCACCACCTCTCTGTACAAGGCAGAGATCAGTCCCCGCGTGTCGGCTCCGCGCACGCAGAGCTGTTCGAATTTAGTCAACGGTGGTCTCACCGGGTGTGCGTTATAGAATGCCCGAACCTGGAGGTACCTCATGAAATCAGTGTTAGGTATGTCCGTTTCTGACTGTAATAGTTCAAAAGATTTGATCTTGCCCTTAACCTCCAGGTCCTTCAATCGACTAATCCCTAATTGCCGCCAGCGCGGGAAGCATTTTTCTGCCAGCCCAGGAGCAAAGTCCGGGTTGCCATATAAAGGAGCCATCAGTGTGTGTTTGGAGGTCAAAGAGCAGCTACTTTTAGAAGCCTCCCAGACCGAGAGTGAGTTGCGCACAGAGGACAGAGAAATGAGCACATCCTTCACCCGTGTCCTCGGGTACCAGATCAGGTCCCTGAGCTCCAGTGGGGCGCACACCTCCCTCTCCAGTGCCACCCACCTCCTGAGCCCCGGGTCCCCATGCCACTGCGTGATTTGGCACAATTGTGCCGCTTTATAGTAGGATATGACGCTCGGAACTGCCAGGCCGCCAGCTTCCTTAGCTTTCTGCATAATTTTTACTTTAATCCGTGGTTTTTTATCTTTCCAAATAAATTGAGAAATAGCTTTTTGGAGCCCTGCAATGTCTGCTCTAACCACGGCAACTGGGAGAGTTTGGAACAGATATAGAATTCGGGGAAGGATGTTCATCTTGACACTATAGATCCTCCCCAACCAAGAAATACCATATGCCTTCCACTCCTGTAGCTCTTTTTTGAGAGTCCTCAACAGTTTGGGATAATTTGCCGAATATAAGGAGCTCGTCTTTTTGGTGATCTGCACTCCTAGGTATTTCATGGAGGAGGGGCGCCATCTAAACTCAAAGTTGAGTTCTATCAGCTTCTCCATTTCTCTTGGCATGTAAAGGCTTAGGGCCTCTGATTTAGATTGATTTATTTTGAAACCAGAGATCTGGGCAAAACGCTCTAGAAGCTCGAACAGATTGGGCAACGAGATGAGCGGCTTGGCAAGGGTTAGAATGATATCATCCGCGTACAGAGCCACTTTGTGCTCCTGCGAATGGATCTGTACCCCAGAGATATCAGCGTTGTTCCGAATTTGTGCTGCGAGTGGTTCGATGCATAAGGCGAATAGCAGGGGCGAAAGCGGACATCCCTGTCTCGTACCACTTTGAATTGGGAATAGTTCCGAGGGGAATCCCTGGTGAACCACCCTGGCTGAAGGTGCCGTGTATAATGCCTTAACAGCCTGTTGGAATATGCCTCCAAACCCAAATGCGCCAAGCGTGGACTCCAGGTATGGCCAATCAATCCTGTCAAAGGCCTTTTCCGCATCTAAGCTTAGGGCTATACCCCGAATCTCGTTGGCTCCCATAAAGTCTATTATATCCACTATTCTCCTAGTATTGTCGGCCGCTTGTCTACCTCTAATGAAGCCAACTTGATCCGGGTGGATGAGCCCTGGCAGGATTATATTTAATCTATTGGCCAGTAATTTAGAGTAGATTTTTACATCTGTGTTAATTAATGATATTGGCCGGTAACTTTGGCAGCTAGTGGGATCTTTGTCCTCTTTATGGATTACTGAAATCGACGCCTGGAGCATCTGTCCCGGGAAGGGCTCCCCTGCTAATACTCCATTAAACAGCTGGAGCATGTGCGGAGCCAGAACCCCGATAAATTTTTTATAGTACAGGTTGGAGAACCCATCCGGGCCTGGGGCTTTTGATGCTTTTAAGGTTTTTACTACCGCCTCTAATTCTTCCCTTGTGAAGTCTTTTTGAAGAGCCTCTCGCTCCCTCCTGTTCACTTGTGGCAAGTCTGCATCCGCTAGGAATTTCTGTAGATTACTACTTGTCCTAGCATTGTGTACAACCTTCTCTCCGTTATATAGCTGTGCGTAGAATTTCGCAAACTCCCCTACTATGACTTTAGGGTTTGAGGAACTCTGGCCTCCAGCTGTCTTAATTGATTGAATATTAAAATTTGGTTTCCGATTACTGAGTCTGGTGGCTAGCATAGTGTCCGGTTTATTAGCTTTCTCATAGAACTTCCTCTGTGTCCAACTCATGTCTTTCTCCGCTCGGGAAGTAAGGAGGAGGTTTAGCTGAATTCTAACATCCTTCAACTCCTTCAGAGCGTCATCTCTACCTGTCCGGTTATGTAGAATAGAGAGCTCATGTAACCTGTGATATAGCTGGGATAATTTGGCTTCCTTTTTCTTTTTCCTATTTGCAGCTATCCCGATTAGTACCCCCCGAATCGTGGCCTTATGAGCCTCCCATAACAGTGATTGGGACTCCACACTGCCACTATTTATCCGGAAATAATCTGATATTTCAGACTTCACTTTTTTTTGTATCTCCGGAATTTTAATTATTGATTCATTTAGCTTCCAGTTTGCTCCTGGTCTGGCACTACCAAATTGACTGCATCTCAGCTCTACTGATGCATGGTCCGACCAAGTGATATCATGTATGCTTGTATCGGAAATTTGTGGGACCATTCTGCTCGACACAAAGAAGTGGTCAATCCTACTGTAGCTGTCATGTGGGTGGGAGTAAAAAGAATAACTGCGGTCTCCCTGGTGCTGCTCTCTCCAGATGTCCACCAGGCTAATCTGTTTGAGGCCTCTCAGTAGTGGAATATTCCCCTCTCTCTTATTTGTTTTCTGGGCCGTGGTTCTATCTACACTCGCGTTCATGACTGTGTTAAAGTCGCCACCCAGAACTATTTGGCCCTCGGCCCATAGCTGAAGCTTCTGAAAAAATGCGTTGTAAAAGTCTGATTGACCTTCATTTGGCGCATATATACAGGCTAACGTCATTCTGACCTGCTTAAGGATCCCTATCAGAACTAGGTATCTCCCCTTCGGGTCCCTTTTAACCTTTTCAACCTGGAAGGGGGTGTTATTTTGAAACAGTATAGCTACACCTTTCTTTTTCTCCTCCCCTGATGCTAGGAAAAACTTTCGGAAGTTAGAATCGAGGAATTTCGGGTTATTGCGCGAGCTGAAGTGAGTCTCCTGGAGGAAGACCACGTCAGCCCGTCTCCTCTTGAACTCAGTAAAAGCGACTCTTCGCTTGTGGGGACTGTTGAGCCCTTTGGCATTTTGCGAGATAAAAATTACCTCCATTTTATACAGTAGTGTCTGTGTGGTCCTAATATGTAAGCCGGTGTGATCTTACCCCGGGCCCTGGGCATGTTCTGTGCGTGGAATTCGTAGTGCAGACTCCCAGATTGCCTATTCAACCAACCGCCTTTCGGAACCATATCCAAGATCTCTCGGCAGACTTGCGTGTTGTAGAGCTGACATCTGTAGGACTCGCCCTGCCTTCCGCCTTTTGGAGCTGGGGTGTGGAAGGGGTGAAACATGAGGGAAGGACACATAAACAAAACACATACATAAACAGAAAGAACCATTGTGGTCCCTTTGGACCTCTGGTTCCTTGCCCGGTGGATATCTTCTGCCTCTGGACCCCCCTCCCTCCTGGTCCAGATCCATGGCCCACCGTCTCGGCCATGCCCATCCGGGTCTTTGCCAGGGAAACAGTTCAATCCCACCTCCCTGGTAACGGCGCCCATGCCTGCAGGTAGAGTGGCCTTCCGCCCCCCTCCCGCCGACACTTCCTGATAACCCAAACCTACTTACTATCTTGTAATCTATCCCCAACTTTGTCCCTAACTAGCCCTGATTGCCCTCCCTCCACCCCCCTAACGCCCCCTGTTAAACGAAAACTGAATACCCCGAACATTCTTTGCCCCCCCCTCTCGCCTTATTTAGCCCGCTAATCCCCTTAGCCTGGGTCCCCTCCCTTTTGTATGGGCTCTAATACACCGTTCCTGTGTTTATCCCCCTGCCGGCTGGCTATGTCGCGCCCTCCTCCCTTTATCTAGACTCTCCTTGTGCCCATATCTACCACACTGCTGTTCGTGGGCCACCTTCTCTGTCCCTCCCTGGCTGCTGTTACTCCCCATGCCTCTCCCCGGGTGACACCTGACACTATAGATGCCTCTCCCCGGCGGCGGAATTCGCGCACCCCCGCCAGGGAGGTCCTTTGCTGTTCCGGGTCCCCAAGACATCCGGGCATTCCCCCCTGCGTCTTCCGCTTCCGGTCCGTCTGACCGAACTCCCGCTCTCGCGAGATCCGGCTCAGTGATGTCGTCAGACTGGGCGAAGCGGACGCATTCAGAGGCAGCTCCTCGCGGGAAGAAGGTGTGTCCGGAGGCAGCTCCATGGGCGGGTCCCCCTCACGGAGCAGTCGATCCCGCCAAGATCTTGGCCGCCATTGGTGTCTCCGCGCCTCGACTCCTTCGTCTACTTCAGGTAAGCCTGTGGTGGCCATTTTGGCGGCAATAAATGTGGCAAGGAAGTCTTTGGGCGATTTTCGTCTTTCTGAGTTTTCTTGTGCTACACCCTTGGTATTGGTACTGAGGGGCTGTTCATGTCAGAGGGTTAAAACTGGGGAGAACGAGCAGCTCCTGTGGCAACTTCGAACTTTAAGAGCTGCAATCAACTTTGGAACTGTTGGGCAGTTATGGACTCTTGTCCCCTCCTGCTACCTTCTCTTGCCGTTTTTCTTTCGGGGAGGCGGATCCCGGACGCCGCGGTGGTATATCCACTGTGAGCTCCTCCTGCGTCCCCCGCGGGCCGGAGGCTGGGGTCCCTCTGACTCCCAGCTTCTTCAGGAAGCTCATCCCCTCCGACGGGTGTTTAAGCACATGCGGTCGGCCATTTTTTATCGCCACTAGGGCAAACGGGAATGCCCACCGGTAGCGAATCTCCCGATCCCTCAGCTCCTTAGTTATATGCCCCACCGCTCTCCTTCTGGCCAGTGTGATGGGGGATATATCCTGGTATACTGTCAATGTTATCCCTTCAAATGTAATGTGAGGGGTGGCCCGTGCGATCCTGCTCACCTCCTCCTTCACTGAGAAATAGTGGAGTCTCAGGATGATATCCCTAGGGGGGTTTGACGGCAATGGTCGCGATCTCAGCGCCCTGTGGCACCTATCCATCCGCAGGTCTGATTCTGCCTTGCCCGGGAGAATAGATGCCATCCACCTCGTCAGTAGCGCCTCTGGGTCTAGAATTTCCTCTGGGATGCCCCGAACCCTCAGGTTATTTCTCCTGTCTCTATTTTCGGCATCCTCTTGGCGGGACTCCATCTCAGAGATCCGATCCTCCAGGGCCTGTACCCGTGTGTGTGTTTCTTGATGCCTCTTGGAGCTTTCCTCCATTTGCTCCTCCAGTACATTTGTTCGCGTGCCGATTTGTAGCATGTCTTTCCGTAGCCCTTCCATTTCGCCCCTGAAAAATGCTTTCAAGTCAACGAGTAATCGGGAAATCTCTTTTTTTATTATACGGGACTGTCCTGCTGCTGCCGCGGCCCCCTCCGTATCATGTGCCGAGTCTGAATCCGACATTGCTGACATCTCTGCAGCTCCGGATTTGCCCTGGCCGGTGAAATAGGCCCGCACATCAGACTTTCGCCGTGCCTTTTGTCTGGTCGCTGCCATCCCTCCTCTAGTTAAAGAATGTTATCTGGGGTATATAAGGTGATGCTGGAGATAGTTTTTAAATATCTCGGTTTGGTTTTTTATTGATTATTTGCTAATCTCTGCCGGCGGTTGGAGGAGCTGTGCGGTTACACTTCCATCTCCAACCTGCCGCGCATGCGCCTCTCCTTCTTCCCTTGTTTTTAACCCACAGTAATACATTTGTATTGTTATCACTTTCTTGGCATGCCCGTGTGCTTCTTCATAAGGATGCTTTTTTCGTTGTAATACATATCCATTATCCTTTAGCACCACTGTCCATTGTTATTATATTATAAATCAAGACAGTTTCTGGGCAACAGTGACGCACTGTGTTGATGCGGTATACTTTGTGTCACATATATATATATATATATATATATATATATATATATATATATAAAATCAAAAAATAAATAGACTATACCGTTCTGTGGCTAACGAAATGCTTTTATTTGTGCGAGCTTTCGAGATACGCTGATCTCTTCTTCTGGCGGTGTTACAATGAATGAAGCAAGCAAAGGGTATACTTAAAAACAGTGTCTCTTGGAATGTTATCTGTGCTTGTCCCTTCTCCCCCCCCCCCCCTTGTGTGAATGTGATTTATGGCTAGAGGTGTTAAATGGTTCCTGAAAGTTAGTGATGTAAGAGTGTGTGTGTGTGTGTGTGTGTGTATCTGTGTGAATATAAATGAATGGAGAGCCCACAGTTTATACAGTGCTTTACAAAAGGTGTGTGTGTGGAGTGGGAGTTAATATAAATTGTGTGGGTAGGTGTGGAAATGTGAGAGATTGTAGCAAAACTAAAAGTGTGTGTAGATACTATGTGGTCCCTATTGGTGTATAGGGATGGAAAAACAAGGAGTATTTGTATGTGTAAGAGACAGCTGTGTGTGCATACATATAGCACAGTATGTACAGACATGGCCTTTAGCGCTCATGGGAAGAGAGTTCACTTGTGTCAGTAATGACTCATAAAATTTCGATCTCTGTTTAGGCCACCGCTAAGTGTCCCGAACAGTTGCATATATTTCTATTCGTGCAACCATCTCTATTTCGGTGTTTTAAGATTAACTTTGAGTATGGCAACCCCCAGATCGTCCATCTTATGGACAGAGTCAGAGAAATGTTCGCCGACAGGACTGTCTCTTGTTCCGCGTGTGATGCTGTGCGATGCAGGTTCATTCTCTTGTTTAGCCCCTGCCCCGTCTCACCTATGTAGTAGCAGCCCCCTGGACATTTCATGCACATGATGAGGAACACGACATTGCTGGAGGAACAGGTGAACCTTCCTCTGATTTTGTATTCCCGATTCCTGTGTGGTATTTGTATTGTGTCCGCTGTGTAGAGTATTGCGCAGGTTTTGCATCTTGCGTCCTGGCCTGGCATATATATAATTATATATATATATATTCCACAGAAGCAGCCGGCACTCCAGTTGCATGTAGAAAAAATTGGGTGCTTGTCCCATAAAGCAATAATAAACCACACGATTCCGTTTGAAGCACGAGATCAGGAGACAGCACTCTGGTAAGTTTGATCACAAGTTTTTGTACTGAAAAAGACACATAAACCGACGTGTCACGACAGGTCACTCTGCGCGTATTCTGACAGGCCGAGATGGCGTTTGCAGGGAGCTCGGGCGGTGGTAACATCTCTGCGGTGGCGCGGTCCGGATCCCAATACGTTCGCCGCGGAACCCGCTCTGGGCTTCAGTGTAAATCTCCGTCTCCCCCTGTCAGCCTCAGGCAGCTGTTTAGCTATATTTTTAGCCAATCCAGGATTCCTTTATCCCGTTTTATTGAACACTGTCTTCCTTTTTATTATTTTATATACCGTTTGTCATGTTGTTTATAGATTTAGTTTCATTTAGTTATATTTGATTATTCATGTGGTTTGTGTTCATTGTAACCGAACCCGGATCTGTGACGCATATGTACTGAGGTGGGGTTGGATCCCCCTCGGTTATTTCTTGTTTTATTAATAAATAATTTACTATATTTTAATCTCTGGTGCGCATTGTGTGCGTTTTTCTTCTTGTCTGCACAGTGCTTCAGATTCTGCATCTGAAAAAATGCCGGTGGATCGGGATGTGAGGTAGGGAAGTGACGTCCGCGCCGGAACGTTATTGCCACGCCTCCAAATATTCATTGCCACGCCCCCAAATCGCGCCCGCTGCATACCCTGCAAAGCCATTAAAAAGCTCAGGCTTCAGCAAGTGTATTGCAGCGTGTGTGCGCCTTCCCTCCGTCTGAAATACTATAGACCAGGCCTGCACAACTCGTAAAGCGAGAAGGGCCAAAATGCTCCAAGGAAAAAAAATTTGGGCCGCACGGGTAAAATCATCATCATCATCTCTCCTCCAGCACCTCTCATCATCATCCTCATATCTCCCCCAGAACCCCTCACTATCAACCTTTGCGATACTCCCCATCTATCTCTCATACCCCCATCTCTCCCCCTCACCCACACATAATACTCCCTCTCCACAAACACACAATACCCCACTGCACACCACACACATCCCACGCCCCCTGCACCTCACATCCTTCTACCCCCCTGCACCTCACATCACTCTCCCCCCCTGCACCTCACATCACTCTCCCCCCCTGCACCTCACACCACTCTCCCCCCCTGCACCTCCAATGACCCCCCCTGCACCTCCAATGACCCCCCCTGCACCTCCAATGACCCCCCCTGCACCTCCAATAACCCCCCCTGCACCTCCAATAACCCCCCGCACCTACCTCCAATGACCCCCACACCTCCAATCACCCCCCCTGCACCTCAATCACCCCCCTGCACCTCCAACCACCCCCCCTGAACCTCCAATCACCCCCCCTGAACCTCCAATGATCCCCCCTGCACCTCCAATGATCCCCCCTGCACCTCCAATGATCCCCCCTGCACCTCCAATCACCCCCCCCGCTGCACCTCCAATCACCCCCCTCTGCACCTCCAATCACCCCCCCTGCACCTCCAATCATCCCCCCTGCACCTCCAATCACCCCCCCCTGCACCTCCAATCACCCCTGCACCTCACCCCCTACACCTCACCTCCCCTGCACCTCACCTCAATGCACCTCACATCACCCCCGGGACCGCGGGGAATCACTGCCATTTTTTTTTTTTGAAGGTTTTTTTTTTTAAGTTTTTTTTTTTTTAAATCTCATTGCGGGCCGCACAGAGAGGCCGGGCGGGCCGCACAGAGAGGCCGGGCGGGCCGCACAGAGAGGCGGGGCGGGCCGCACAGAGAGGCCGGGCGGGCCGCACAGAGAGGCCGGGCGGGCCGCACAGAGAGGCCGGGCGGGCCGTACAGAGGGGGCCGCACAGAGAGGCGGGGCGGGCCGCACAGAGAGGCGGGGCGGGCCGCACAGAGAGGCGGGGCGGGCCGCACAGAGAGGCGGGGCGGGCCGCACAGAGAGGCCGGGCGGGCCGCACAGAGAGGCCGGGCGGGCCGCACAGAGAGGCCGGGCGGGCCGCACAGAGAGGCCGGGCGGGCCGCACAGAGAGGCCGGGCGGGCCGCACAGAGAGGCCGGGCGGGCCGCATGCGGCCCGCGGCCGTTATGTTGTGCAGGCCTGCTATAGACGCAGCCTTATCGACGCTTACTGAATAGGCCACGCTTACTGAATAGGCCATCGCGATTGGCCCAGCGACGTCACTGCCCCGCCTCCAACCACCTCCCCCCGGCTCCCTTCGCGCACGCTGGCTCCGTGGAATCGGGCTGACTTAAGCAGGAGAGCCTCAGCGTTAGCGCGCATCCGCTCTCCCCACCCCTCTATGGCCCGGGCCTTAGTTACTGTACAGCATTGTAAAGTGCCTTGCTGGCCTAGTACAATTTAGTAAATATCCTAAACAATGTCGTCTTAGGCAAAATGTTGCTGATCTTTGCTCTAAAAATGACTATGAACTAAAGAGAAATAACAATCTCCCTTGTGAGCACATTCACATGTCTCAGACAGGTCTGCAACCCTGCTTTTCACCATTATCCCATACAGCTTCCACTGCAGCCAGGGACTCTGGGAAATGACATGCAAATGAGCACAGTGTCACCTTTTGCTTCAAATCTATTTTAAATGAAATTAGCCTTGTACTTCTGGTGGCGAGAGTAGGGGTTTGGTGCTTTATACGTTACATATTATTAAATGTTAACATCAAACAAATATTGTCATTATGTTTGGTGCTACTTATTTCTTTTTCATTAGGATTTATTTATTCATCTTTCATTATTATTATTTACTAGCTGAGAGACCCGGCGTTGCCCGGGATGTAAATGCGTAATAGGTAGTATTATTTATAACTCGTGGAACAATAGGTGAGTATTTGTTGTAAAGGTTTCGGGGGGGGGGGGAGAAAGGGGAGCGGGGGGGGAGAAAGGGGAGCGGGGGGGGGGAGAAAGGGGAGCGGGGGGGGGGGGAGAAAGGGGAGCGGGGGGGGGGAGAAAGGGGAGCGGGGGGGGGGAGAAAGGGGAGCGGGGGGGGGAGAAAGGGGAGCGGGGGGGGGAGAAAGGGGAGCGGGGGGGG